>NW_026057584.1:110822023-111113214 GCF_023721935.1 Panthera uncia
TTTTTTTTTTTCTTCCCCTCCCCCATGGGTTTCTGTTAAGTTTCTCAGGATCCACATAAGAGTGAAACCATATGGAATCTGTCTTCCTCTGTATGGCTTATTTCACTTAGCATCACACTCTCCAGTTCCATCCACGTTGCTACAAAGGGCCATATTTCATTCTTTCTCATTGCCACGTAGTACTCCATTGTGTATATAAACCACAATTTCTTTATCCATTCATCAGTTGATGGACATTTAGGCTCTTTCCATAATTTGGCTATTGTTGAGAGTGCTGCTATAAACATTGGGGTACAAGTGCCCCTATGCATCAGTACTCCTGTATCCCTTGGGTAAATTCCTAGCAGTGCTATTGCTGGGTCATAGGGTAGGTCTATTTTTAATTTTCTGAGGAATCTCCACACTGTTTTCCAGAATGGCTGCACCAATTTGCATTCCCACCAACAGTGCAAGAGGGTTCCAACTGGGTCAGTTTTAAAATTTAGTGTTAAGGAGCGCCTGGGTGGCTTGGTCGGTTAAGCGTCCGACTTCGGCTCAGGTCATGATCTCGCGGTCCGTGAGTTCGAGCCCCATGTCAGGCTTTGTGCTGACAGCTCAGAGCCTGGAGCCTGTTTCAGATTCTGTGTCTCCCTCTCTCTCTGCCCCTCCCCTGTTCATGCTCTGTCTCTCTCTGTCTCAAAAATAAACAAACGTTAAAAAAAAAATTTTTAAATAATAAAATTTAGTGTTAAAAGTATTAACAATTTCATTCAAAAATGTACTTATATTCTAGTCACACAACCATATCAGTATAGCAGTTTATGCCTTACCCATCACAACAGCGGCATAAAGCTGTGTATTTAGAGCCCACCTTACTTGCTGGCCAGAGAGCTATGCCTTTCCTGTGCCCAGTTCCATGGACAAGTCTGAGCCTAATAATTCAACAACTGTGTGCCAAGACTTTGGTGTCAGCCAAAGCCCATGCTGTGTACTGAAGATAGAAAAGTGTGTGCAGATGGGACCTGGCTGCAGAGAGCTTCCACTCTGTTAAGGGGTGAACAAACAAGTTAAGTGAGGGGCCACAGACTGTGGTGAGCAATGGATTGGAAACAAGAAATGGTGTGTGGGTGGTCTGGAGTCCACCTGGAACAATGGCTGAAGAACAAAAGGAGAGTCCCAAGTAGACAGCCAAGAGAAGAGCACTCCAGGGAAGTAAATGGTCCCTGCAGAGGTCCTGAGGAGGGTTAAACATGGTGAGTTAAGACACAGGACAGTGGAGACATGGCAAGAGGGGCCTGAAGAATGCTGCAGGGCAGCAAGAATGGGGATAGTTGCCCATCTTGGTTACCTAGAAGATTGGGTTTTAATGATCAGGAAGGAACAGGAGGCAAATCTTTGGGCTAGATGAGGAGGTTGGGGATGAAGGGATCATTGCCTCAGGAAAAAAAAAGAGGGAGAAGGAGAAGGAAGAAGGAAAAGAAGGAAGAAGGAAGAAAAGAAGGAAGAAGGAAGAAAATAAGGAAGAGGAGGAGAGGGAGGAAAGAATCTTGGAAAAAATGTATCTACAAGCATAAAGAGACAACAAGAAATTTTGTTACTTTTGTCTAAACATTTCTTTGCAAATTTCTAGCCATTTCCCTGCCTTTGTGCATATCTGAGGTTCAAATTTATACTATTTATGCAATCTAAGGACTTGTAAGCCAGAAAATTAATATAAAAGTGTTCCCTAGAAGGTTACATCCCTGGAAACCACCACAACAACACAGAAAAATTTCTCTGGAAGAATGCATCATCAACCCAGATCTCCCAGATTTCCTGTAGTAGGCAGATTCTTAGATGCCCCCAAGAGCAAATACACACCTGCTTCTCCCCGTTATTCAACCATACATACACAGATCTCATACGCTGCTGTGAGAAGATGTTGGTACTCTAACCAGGGGCTCTACTCAGTTGACCTTAAGAAAGGGAGATTATCCTGGATGAGAACTTAATCAAATTATCCCTTATTAAGCACTGGAGCTCTTCCTAGCAATAGGGAATTGAAAGGAGAGAGATTCAATGCATGATGAATTCTCCATTGCTGGTTTTGAAAGAGAAGGGGGCCATGTGGCAAGGAGTGTGGGCAACCTGTAAATGCTTAGAGCAGCCACCAGCTGACAGCCAGAAAGGAAACAGAGACTCATCCCTACAATCAAAAAGAAATGTGTTCTGCCAACAAGCTGAATGAGCTTGGAAGCATCTTCTTTCCCAGAGCCAGCTAATGAAAATAGCCCAGCCAACACTTTGATTTCAACCTGGTGAAACTGAGCATAGAACCCAGATATGCTCTTCCAGACTTCTAACCTGCAGAACTATGCACTAAATAATATATATAACTTTATAACAATAACTATGCACTAACAAATGGGCACTGTTCTGAGTTAGTGGTAATTTCTCATGCTTCAGTGGAAAACTAATTAATACAGATTTTTGTCACCTGGAAATGAGATGCTGCTATACCTAAACATGTGGCAGTGCCTTGGAACTGGATGGCAGGCAGAAGCTGGAGGAATGTTGAGGAGCACAACAGAAAAAGCCTCAGTTGCAGTGAAAAGACTGTTGGTACAAATACGTTGGCAGACGATACTATGGGGTAGGACTCAGAAGGAAACCACAAACAGTATTGGAAACTGAAAGATGGGAAACAATTTATTGGTGACAACTCAGCAAAACTGTGTGCTGCAATTAGGTGGAAAGCAAAACTCATAAGTGATACGCTTGGCTATGCAGCCAAGGAGATTTCCAAGTGAAGTGTGTTTAAGAGGCAGCCTAGTTGATTGTTGCTGGTTATAGTAAAATGTGAGGGAGAGATAAGTTGAGAAAAGAAGTATAAGCAAAAAGAAATCAGAACTGGATGATTTGGGATCTGCCTCTCCAGATTGCAAACAGTGATGAAATTAAGAGATGGCTTTCAAAAGTATGGCATGAAGAAAAAGCCAAGGGTGTGACTGTACAACTTTTTTGGAAAACCTCAGAGTAGTCAGAAGATCAGAGTATTCGGCCACATAAATTAATGACTCTTTCAACAGATTAATGGTATGCATCACAGGTCTTCTCAAATAAGCCAGAGAGTCTGGGCCCCCTTTGCTGTTATGTCAACCACCACACTGGAGCCCCAGACATAGAGGGGGTAGCATCTCAGATCTGTGAGTGTGGCTTTTGTCCAATATGCTGAATCACAGCACTGCAAGGTTCTTGGGGAAAGTTGCTTTGAGGCAGAACCACTGCCAGCTTGGACTAAAGTTAGGGAGAGACCACAAAATGAAAACAGGCAGCTGCACCCCCAGATTCTAGGAAGCAGTTGATGAAATTCTTCAGCTGTGAACACCTGCTACCTTTCACAGAAGGAAGAATGACTCAGACCCCAGGGAGCAGAATCATGAGAAAGGCCTTGAAACCTAATCCAGGGTCTTTGGCTGGAATTGAGCCAACTAGATGTCAGAACCACATGGAGCAGTGACTCCTTTCACCTTTCATTTCCCCCGTTTTAGGCAGCAATGTCTATCTATAGCCATCATCCTATCTGTGCCACCACTGTGTGTTGGGAATGCCAGGCAGATAACTTCTCTGTTAAGCTTCACAGGCCCACAGACGGGGAGGAAGTGAACCCAAGGAAATACACTCAGGAGCCTCATCCACACCTGGGCCTAAATTAGATGATGAGATTTTGGACTCGGGCTGACATCCTAATGGTATTATATTTTTCAGAATGTTTGGAGGGGATCTAAATTGCTGGGGTCCAGGTGGTGGACTGTAGTAGGCAGAATTTAAAACTGGCTTCAAGGTTCCCACTCCCTGGTGTACATGCCTTTTATGACTTCCTCCCCCCTGTGTGTGGGCAGGACTTGTATTATGGAATATCACCCCCATGATTGTGTTACTTTATAGAGCAATTGAGATTTTGCCAGTGTAATTAAGGTGACTGGTCAATTGGCCATGAGTTAATACAAGGGAGATTTTTCCATGTGGCCCTGACCCATTCATACAAGCCCTATATATCTGGCTCTAGAAGATAGAGACACAGGAAATTGGAGATTCAAAGCAGCAGAGACACTCTTGCTGGCCTTGAAGGAGAAACCCCCATGTTGCAGAGGGGGCCACAAGGCAGGAAACGCTGGTAGGGTCTGAGAGGAGTTCCAGTCAGTCAAAAACAGCACTCTTAGTCCTACAATCACAGGGACTGAATTCTGCAAACAGCCTGGATGAGTTTGAAAAAGTGCCCTGACTTCAAATGAGAATACAGCATCAACTGACCCCATGTGACACCCTCAGCAGAGAACTCAGTCAGGCTGTACTGGACTTCTGACCTATAGAAAATGTCATATAATACATTCATGGTTTTTTAGCTCCTCTGGGGTTGTGGTAAACTAGTACAATCCAAGAAAGAAAAGAAAAGAAAAGAAAAGAAAAGAAAAGAAAAGAAAGGAAAGAAAGGAAGGGGAAGAGAGAGAAAGAAAGAAAGAAAGAAAGAGAAAGAAAAAGAGCCCCAAACCAAGATTACAAAACACACAGGGAAAAACAATACTGCTTGTATGAGCATAAGTATCCACAAGAAAAAATGAGGGTTTAAGCACCAGGAAAATCAGATAAGAACCAGTGAACCTAGAAGAAAGGAGTAAGGTACGAGAAAAAAAATAGTGAAAAAACAAACTGGTAAGCATGTGTGTATGAATAAAACTAGTTTATCAGAATTTCATTTTCCACAAGGACAGGACTTGCCCATTTACTGAACCAGTCAAAAATGGACAAATACATGAAACAATGGTATATAGGACCCTGACATGAAGAACAGTGATCATGAGGAGGTGGGAAACAAATGACCTGAGCCCTATGATTGTCCCAGCTTACTGCCCACAAAGAGTTCCAGGCCATGGTGCAGAGAGAGCAACTGAGGCAGAGACAAGCAGACTCAGTGCATTGAGGGGACAAAACTGAGAGTCCTAGGAGGTGACCAGAGTTCACAGGACAGAGTACCAGAGAGGAGAAAAACCCACAGACAGAGAGAGTTCTGGAGATATGCAGAGGGTCCCCCATAGGAATTGAGTTGAGTATTGATCAGTGCATGCATGTGAGGACACTACCTGAGGTTAGGCAAGATCCACCTGAGGGGATTGGAAGGAACAAAAACTAGTGCTCACCCAGGGCTAGGCATCATGCCTATTCCCTCCAGGGATCCTATCTCATGATTCACAGAGCACTGGATGCAGCACACAAAAGATCTTACCTCAGTAAGGGGACATAAGGAATGCTAGAGTGAGTGCCACTCAGGTCCCAACTAGCAAATATTAAAAACAAGACCCAAAAAGGTCAAGATGTTTTAAGTAACTTAATTGTGTCCCCAAACAAAGCTCAAGAATATTTATAAGTGAAAAAATATCTAGCAATCAAAAAAGTAAAATCCGCAACATATAGCATCCAATCAAAACCAGCAGACATGTAAATAAGCAGGTAAAAAAACAATCTAATACAAGGAATTAATCCATTGAAACAGACTCAGGACAGAAACATATGTCAAAATTACCAGACATGACATTAAATCAATTATTAAAACTGTTCTACCTGTTATAAAAGTTAAGACTATATATGAACATATTTTTTAAAAGAATGAAATAAAACCCCCTGAGATGAAAACCACAATGTATGAGATGAAAAATACCTTGGAGAAGCAAATACTTAGAGATATACCAAAAACAATTCTACAAAATCTCTCTCTCTCTCTCTCTCTCTCTCTCTCTCTCTCTCTCTCCCCCATACACACACACACACACACACACACACACACACACACACAAACATACACATACACATGAGAATCAAGAAAAAAGAAAGAAAAGAAAATGTGTGGGGAATTTCCCTTATCACCAAGCAACTCTCTGACACAAGCTGGGTGTCCTACAATTCAACTCAATTCTGATGTTATCTACCTGGAGACACCAGATTCCAAAGTTATGGACTCAGTCCTTCAAGACATCCTCCCTGACATCAGACATCCATTACAAGTCAAGACTATCACCTATGCTTCTTATCAACTGACTATACATTGGACATTCCCACAACCCCCTCCTTGGGTTCAGTTAATTTGCTGGGACAATTCAGAGAAGCATTGTACTGACCAGATTACCAATTTATTATGAAAAAAATATAACTCGGGAACAGCCCATTGGAAGAGATGCATAGGGCATGAGGAAAAGGTGCAGAGATCCATGACCTTCAGAGGGCACTACTTTCCCCAAACCACCTGTGTTCACCAACCCAAAAGGTCTAGTGACTCCATTCTTTAGGGGTTTTATGGAGGCTTCATTACATAGACATGATTAATTAAATCATTAGCCATTGGTGATTGAACTTAATCTTTAGACCCTGAGGTCGAGGGGCTGGGACTAAAAAGTTCCAACTTTCTACTCACAGTTGGCTCCCCTGGCAACCAGCCCCCATCCTTAGGTGCTTTTCAAGCCAGGTCATTAACATAACAAAAGATAATTTATTGTTCTCATTACATAGGAAATTCTAAAGGTTTTGGAAGTTCTGTACCAGAAATGGATGAAGACCAAATATATATTTCCTATTATAAATCACAATATCACAGGGACAATTTTAAGCAACCTGACATACATGTAACTAGAGTCCCGAACTGAGGGGATACTGCAAAAAGGATTGGGAAAAAGCTTAGATATTTGAATAAATAATGGCAGAATTTTTTTCAAATTTGGCAAAAACTACAATGACAGAAACTAAAAATCCACAAATCCAAGAAGTTCAATGAAGCTCAAGCACCAGAAACAGAAAGAAAACTGCATCAAGGCACATCATAATCAAATTGCTGGGGTGGAGGAGTTAAGATGTCAGAGCAGTAGGGGAACCATAGGCTTGTCTCATCCCTTGAACACAATAGATAAATATCAAATCATTCCATATTCCCAAGAAATCAATCTGAATGCTGACAGAACAAACTGCAGAACTAGAGGGAGAAAAGAAGCCACATTGTGGAAAGTAGAAGGTGTGGAGACATGATTCTGGGGAGAAAAGAATCATGGCTACTGTGAAGGGGAGGGAGCCTTGATCTCAGAGAGGAGGGAGTGACAGAGAGACAGAGGCAGAGAGAAAGTGGTGCACAGGGGATTGCACAAGACACTTTCCCAAAACCATTAACCAGGAAAACTAGAGCAGCTGATTATTGCGAGTTTTTACAAGCAGTGGAGCCCAAAATCTAAAGTTTTAGAAGTCCATGCCAGCACTGGGTGGAGCCTGACAGGCATAACAATTCTCCTGCGGGGAAGGAGGGCAGGAGTCTGGGAGAGGATAGGGTGGTTTGAGGATCTCCTGGGTGGCACTAGGAGAGACTAGGTGGCACACCTCTCAGGGGACAAAAGAACTGGCAGGCACCAAGGTACCCTGTTCTATAGCATAGGAACAGAGACATCTGCTGAGTGTAGCAAACCATGCTACTGGCTTTCTCCTGCACTTTACTATTAACTCCAAGCTAATGCATGGTCGTGCAACTGCTTTTCCAGGACTAACTGGCACCAGCCACCCCTTCCTTTGAGGATCAGCACAGAATCCTAAAATTTGGAGTTTTGAAACCTAGCTGCACACCTGAGATAAAAGAGAAGTACTGTGCCACCTGGCAGGCAGACAGCTCAGTGACACACAGGGTGAAGGCAAGGATATGATCGAAGCTGAGAACACGAAAGAGGAGATTGTTCACTCTTCTGTGAAGGCTTCCTGAACAGTGGTGGGCATGAACTCCCTGCAACAGGGACAAGAGAACAGAGTAATGCCATCTGCCCCCCACCAAACACACACCCAACAGCACTGACAACCTACAGTGAACAACACAGCACCCCTCCTTGGAGGTTGGAGCTAATTACACCAAGCCCTGCCTGCATGTGCATCTTTGCTAGGGCAAGTCCGCCTGGGAACCAGCACAGCAAGCCCCTCCCCCAGAACACCAGCACAAACCCTTCACACACACCAGGTCTACTGATCACACAGTGCTGCAAAGCGTCACCTCTAGGGGAAATAGAATCTAGTCTCTTACCAAGCAAACCAAAAGACACCTAGTTAAAACTTGCCACACTGTGGACAAGGTCCAAACTCTCCCCACTGCAAGCAAAGAGAAAGTGCAGAGGACTGACCTGAGGGAAAGAACAGCCAAAACACAACATCAGAGTGCACACTCTAAAACATGTCCTGAAGCACCAGGTCTTGGATAGTATAGTACCTCTTCTTAATATAGCCATTACTCAAAGGAGCAAGAAATATAAGAAGCTTTCCTAACACACACAAAAGAGTGAATGTAAGTATAAGAGAATACTATGAAAAATTGTATGCCAACAAACTGGGCAATCTGGAAGAAATGGACAAATTCCTAGAAACTCACACACTACCAAAACAGAAACAGGAAGAAATAGAAAATTTGAATTGACCCATAACCAGCAAAGAAATTGAATCAGTAATAAAAATCTTCCAACAAACAAAAGTCCAGGATCAGATGCCTTCCCAGGGAAATTCTACCAGACATTTAAAGAAGAGTTAATACCTATTCTTCTCAAACTGTTCCAAAAAATAGAAATGGAAGGGAAACTCCCAAACTCATTCTATGAGGCCAGCATTACCTTGATTCCAAAACCAAAATCCCCACTAAAAAGGAGAATTACAGGCCAATATCCTTGATAAACATGGATGGAAAATCCTCAACAAGATACTAGCAGATAAAATCCAACAGTACATTAAAATAATTATTCACAACGATCAAGTGGGGTTTATTCCTAGGATGCAGGAGTGATTCAATATTTGCATATCAATGTGTTACAGCACATTAATTAAAGAAAGGATAAAAAACATATGATCCTCTCAATAGATGCAGAAAAACCATTTGACAAATATAGCATCCATTTTGGATTTTAAAAACCTTCAACCAATTAGTGGGGATAGATGGAACATACCTTCCATATGACATGTAGAAGAATGAAACCTAACCACTTTCTTACACTATACAAAAAATAAATTCAAAATGGATGAAAGACCTAAATATAAGACAGGAAACCATCAAAATCCTAAAGGAGAACACAGGCAGTAATCTCTTTGACTTTGATGGCAGCAACTTCTTACAAGACATGACTCCAGAGGCAAGGGAAACAAAAGCAAAAATGAACCATTGAGACTTCAGCAAGATTAAAAGCTTCTGTACAATGAAGTAAATAATCAAGAAACTAAAAGGCAATCGATGGAATGGGAGAATATATTTGCAAATGCCATATCAGATAAAGGGTTAGTAATCAAAGCCAGATGAAATACCAAGTCACACCTGTCAGAATGGCTAAAAGTAACAACACAGCAAGCAACAGATGTTGGAGAGGCTGTGAAGAAAGGAGAACCCTCTTAGACTATTGGTGGGAATGCAAACTGATGTAGTCACTCTGGAAAACAGTATAAAGATTCCTCAAAAAGTTAAATATAGAACTACTCTACAGCCCAGCAATTGCATTACTAGGTATTTACTCAAAGGATACAAAAACATTGATTCAAAGGGGCACATGCACCCGATGTATATAGCAGCATTGTCAACAATAGCTAAATTATGGAAAGAGCCCAAATGTCGACTGACTGATGAATGGATGAAGAATGGACTATTAGTGATCAAAATGAATGAAATCTTGCCATTTACAACATGGATGGAGCTATAGAGTATAATGCTAAGCAAAAAAGTCAGTCAGAGAAAAAGAAATACCATATGATTTCACTCTTATGCAGAATTTAAGAAACAAACCAAATGAACATAGGGGAAGAGGGGGTAAAAGAGAGAGAGAGGGAAGCAAACCATAAGAGACTATGGAGAACAAACTGAGGGTTTACGGAGGTCTAAATGGGTGATAGGTATTAAACAGGGCACTTGTGATGAGCACCAGATGTTATATGTAAGTGATGAATCACTAAATTTTATACCTGAAACCAGTTTTACCATATGTGCTAACTAGAATTTATTTTTTTGAGAGAGACAGTGCAATATCACATGGGGAGGGTGGCAGAGGCAGAGGGAGAGAGAGAATCTTAAGCAGGCTCCACACCCAGCACAGAGCCCAATGTTGGCTTGATCTCATGATGACTGTGAGATCATAACCTGGACCAAAATCAGTAGTGGGACACTTAACCAACTAAGCCACCCAGGTTCCCCAACTAGAATTTAAGTAAAAAATTGAAATAATAAGTAACAATAATAAATTGCTGACTACTATGTGGAGAAGCTGGACCTCTCATATATTGCTAGTGGGAATGTAAAATGGCATAGCCACTCTAGAAACTAATTCAGCAGTTTTTTTAAGCCAAATATTCCTTTCTATATGGCCCAGAAATTGCACTTTTCAGGTCATTTATCCAAGAGAAATTAAAATGTATTTTTACAAAATAACCTATACACAATTTTTTAGCAGCTTTATTGTAGTTGCCAAAAATGGAAACAACCCAAATGTCCTTGAATAGGTTAAGCAAACTGAGATATATGTATCATGGAATACTATAGAGCAATGAAAAAGAAACAGTGTATCAATACATACAACATCATGGATGGATCTCAAGGGAATATGCTGAGTGGGGAAAAAAGACACTAACTAAAGGTCACATACTACATGAATTGTTTATATAACATCCTTGCAATAACAAAATTATAGAGATGAAGAACAGATGAATGACTGCCAAGGGTTGGGAGAAGAGTGAAAAAAAAGTAAGTGTGGCTATAAAATGGTAATATCAGGAATCAAAAGAAAGCTGGAGTCACCATATATGTTACTATGATACAAAGTGGACTGCAGGATATGAATAATCCCAGGAATGAAGAAAGTCGTTACATAATGATAAAGGAGTCAATTCATCAAGAGAAAGAACATAACAATCCTGTTTATGCACCTAAAAAGAGAATTTTAAAATACAAGATGCCAAGACTGATAAAACTGCAGAAGTAGCAGACAGTTCCACCACCTAGTCAGAGTTTTACATTGCACTCTAAATAACTGATGGAACGTGTGGACAGAAAAACAGTGAAGACACAGATTTGAACTACACTATCACCCAACCTGACCTAAATGATATTTATAGAACATTCCATCCAACAAGAGCCAAATACATATTCTTTTCAAGTTCACACAGAACATTTGCTAAGATAAGGCATATTCTGCATCATAAAACACACACACACACACACACACACACACACACACATATATATATAAAAGGACTAGAGTGATTTCTGCTTTCTTTCCATAATAAACCAATACATAAAAATCAAATCTATTTATATCTACCAGCAAGAAATAATTTTAAATTAATATATTTTTAATATCCTCATGTCATTAAAAATCATGAAATACTTACGGGAAAACCTGAGAAAATGTGTATAAGACCTGCACTCTGTAAACCACAAAACTTTGATGAGAGAAATTAAAGATCTAAATAAATTGAGAGATATATTTTGTTAATGGGTCAGAAAACTCAATACTGTTAAGATATCAATTCCCCCTGAATTGTTCTATAGATTCAACTCACTTCCAATCAAAATCTTAGCAGGTTTCTTTGTAGAAACTGACAAAGTGCTTCTAAAATCTATGTAGCATCCACAGGACCCAGAATAGGTATAAAATAATATAGGGGAATAAAAACAAAGCTGGAGAACTGACACTAGCTAATTTTAAGATTATAAATTATAAGGCTATGATAATCAAAATACTATTGTATTGGCATAAAGATAGACAACTAGATAAATTAAACAAAATAAAAAATCCAGAAACAGATGGACATATATACATGAACAACATGATTTTTGTAATATGCTACATTTTATTTTTTAAATATTTTTATTTGAATACCAGTGTAATTAATATACAATGTTATATTAGTTTTAGGTGCACATTATACTGATTTAACAGTTCCAAATATTACTCAGGGCTCATTAAGATAAATGTACTTTATATATTTTGGATACTAACACTTTATTAGTATGTCATTTGCAAATATCTTCTCCCATTCTGTAGGTTGCCTTTTAGTTTTGTTGACTATTACCTTCACTTTGCAGAAGTTTTTTTTATTTTGATGAAGTTCCAGTTGTTCATTTTTGCTTTTGTTTCCTTTGCCTCAAGAGACATATGAAGTAAAAAGTTGCTGTGGCCAATGTCAAAGAGGTCACTGCCTGTGTTCTCCTCTAGAATTTTTATGGTTTCAGTTCTCACATTTAGGTCTTTCACCATTTTGAATTTATTTTTGTGTATGGTGTAAGAAAGTGGTCCAGTTTCATTCTTTTGCATGTTGCTGTCCAGTTTTCCCAATAGCATTTCTTGAAGAGACTTTCCTTTTTTCCCATTGGGTATTCTTTCCCACTTTCTCAAAAATTAATTAACCATATAGGTGTGGGCTTATTTCAGGGTTTTCTAAAATATAAAAAGAATTTATAACTCAATACCCCCAAAACAATTAAAAAATGGACAGAAGACATGAATGGACATTTCTCCAAAGAAGACATCCAGATGGCAAACAGACACATGAAAAGACGCTCAACATCATTCATCATCAGGGAAATGCAAGTCAAAAGTACAATGAGGTATCACCTCACACCTGTCAGGATGGCTAAAGTCAACAACACAAGAGAAAATGGGTATTGGCAAGGATGTGGAGAAAAGGGAACACTCATGCACTATTGGTGGGAATGCAAACTTGTGCAGCCATTCTGGAAAACAGTATGGAGGTTCCTCAAAAAATTAAACAATAGAACTACCCTGCAATCCAATAATTGCACTACTATTTGGCATTTACCTAAAGAATACAAAAACACTGATCCAAAGGGATATATGGTGCTTATAACAGTATTATTTACATGACCATATGATGGAAGTAGCTCAAGTGTCCATACATAAATGAACAGATAAATATTTGGTTTATATATACAATGAAATATTATTCATCCATTAAAAAGAATGAAATCTTATCATTTGTAACAATATGGATGGAGGTAGAGAATATAATGCTAAACAAAATAAGTCAGTCAAAGACAAATACCATATGATTTCACTCATATTTGGAATTTAAGAAACAAAACAAACAACCAAAGGGGAAAAAATAAGAGAGAGAGAGAGAGCGACAAACCAAGAAACAGACTCTTAACCAAAGAGAACAAACTGATGATTACCAGAGAGGAGGTGAGTAGGAGTATGGGTTAATTAGGTGATAGGGATTAAGGAGTACAGAGTAATGTACCAAAGTGTTGAATCACTATATTGTACACCTGAAACACTGTAACTCTGTATGTTAACTAACTGGAATTAAAATGAAAACTTTAAAAAATAAAAATAGGAATAAATCTAATGAAGCATAAGCTTATGATGGAGAAAATTACAGAATCTACTTGAAGGATAATAGGAAAAGAACTGAGAAAATAGAGATATATTCCAGGTTCAACTGGAAGCCTCAATATCATAAAGATGCCTATTATGCTCCTGAATTCAGTACAATTACAATAAAAATCCTATTAAGGTGATTCTAAAATTCATATGGAAGAATCAGGTGCCAAAAATAACCAAAGTTATTCTTTTTTAGAAATTTTTTTTAAATTTTTTAAGGTTTATTTATTTTTGAGAGATAGACAGATCATGAACCAGGGAGGGGGAGAGAGAGAGAGAGAGAGAGAGAGAGAGAGACAGAATCTGAAGCAGGCTGCAGGCTCTGAGCTGTCAGCACAGAGCCCAATTCAGGGTTCAAACCCATGGACCATGAGATTGTGTCCTGAGCTGAAGTCGGAGGGTTAACCAACTGAGCCACCCAGGTGTCCTGCCAAAAAAAAAAAAAAAAAAAAATTTGGTTGGGGGAAAACCCTTCTAGATAGCATGGCACGTTGTAAAACTATAGTAATTGAGATAATTTGTATTGGTCATAAGATAAGCAGATACAAATAAAGACAGGAGGGATAGATTAGAAAGAACTATTGAAACTTGAAAAATGACAGAGACAACATTTCAAGTAAATGAAGGAGAATGATGTTTTCAATAAATGATGCAGTAGTTATTAGCTGTAAGGCAAAACAATAAAAGAATCTGCTTTATTCACACCCAACAACAAATTAAATGTGGAGCAAATGTGAATGGCAACCCCCCAAAATTGTATTCAAAAATACACAGAATACCTTTACCTCCTTAGAGTAAGTAATGATATCTAAGACAAAGACTAAAAATACACAATTTCCAGAAGATTGTTAATTTTGACCATCTTAATATTAAAATCTCTGCACAAGACGAGGGGTGCCTGGGTGGCTCTGTCAGTTAAGTGTCTGACTTCAGCTCAGATCATGATCTCGCAGTCTGTGGGTTTGAGCCCTGAATCTGGTTCTGTGCTGACAGCTCAGAGCCTAGAGCCTGCTTCAGATTCTGTGTCTCCCTCTCTCTCTGCCACTTCCCCGCGCGTGCGCACACATTCTCTCTCAAAAATAAACATTAAACATTTTTTGCAAGAAAAAAATATATAACAATAAAATCTCTGCACAAGATGAAAGATCATAAACAAAATGATAATATCAGCCACAGATTTGCATATAGATAAAGTGTATAGATGAAGGGCTTCATCTCCATAACATAAGAAGAATTCTCCCAAATCAATGAGACAAAGCACAGTAAAAATGAAGCACATGAATAGTCACATTCACAGGGAAAACCTAAATGGCCAATAAATATTTTAAAAGATGACCAAACTCACAAACTATCAGAAATACAAATTAAAATGACCTGTAATATTTAAAAAAAAGTATTAATAAAGTATGCTTTTTGGATGCAATAACTATAGGGAAAAGTTATTCTGTATATTGTATATTTTCACAGCTTATATGTATATGTATCTGTATCTGTTTTTATGAAAAATGTGATAGAGATATATTTTCAACAGCAAGCACAAATCATAGTGTACAGTTGCATGACTTTTCACAAAGTGAAGCATCCATGAAGCTACCATCCACACCAAGATACTATCATTGTCCCAGAAGTCTTCCTTGTGTTCTTTGCTAGTTGCTACCCCAGGGGGAAACAACTATACCACAGATTCATTTTGTTCCTTCTAACTGTATATAAATAAATAAGTAAATAAATAAATTATAATATATATATAGCCTGCTTCTTTTGTGCCTGCTTCTTTCATTCAACAATATTTCGTAAGATCCATGTTGCACCTGAGATTTATTCTCATTTCTGAATAGTATTTTATAATATGAATAAATTACAATTTATCCATTCCACTATTGATGGATAATGAGTGTGTTTAATGTTTTGCTATTGCAAATAGAGCTTCTATGAACATTTTGAAACACATCGCCACGAAATTCTGTTTTATAAATTACCTAGATGTGGACCTCCTACCTGTGTCTTCAATTTGAAGAAGGAGTCGCCTCCTCCAGTCTTCACTGGGTGGCTTCAGGAGAGAAATACCTTCGGTCACCCTTACCATGGATTCCAAGTTTTTTAGGACCTCTATTGGCTACACCTGTTCTAAACTTCTTGCTCCCTCTTGTGGCAGAATTCTTAGGCTTGTATGCCGTCTGCAAAAGCTTTCCTAGCACATTGCTGAATGCTCTAGTTTGCAGTTTCTCCCAGACTCACAGATCTGGGCTGGCTTCCTGTGCCTGCTCACTAGCCATCTGCAAAGGCTGGCTCCTACACTGTTGGGAGCACACACAGGTGCTTGCACCGGTTGAGAGGGAGGTGTGTGGGGGTGAGTTACTCAAGCACTGGGGTGCCAGTGGGATCCTTGGGAGAATCTGCAGGCAAAGCTCCCCAGGGGCTCCTACATGGGCCTTCTGATGGAGTCCATGATGCGGTTAATAGAATCCGTGCCCCTTTAATACAATCCACACTGAGCCCCCTGGCTGCTCTTCTCCCAAATGCTCATGGGCCTTGTCATGGAGTTCATGAGTCAATCCTCAGGATGGGGTAAAAGAGAAATGCACCTCTTTGGCAGTGTCCCTCACAGCTGGAAAAGCCAGGCATGCACTCACATGCTCTGGCTTCCCCCACAGGAGAAATCACAAGCCTAAAAGGGCTCCCCTGGCACTGAGCGGGGAGAGGAATAACACAGTAAAAGTGAAATGCAACTCTTAGCCTCTTCAACTCATTACCCTGTCAATGTTGCACTGGTCCAAGTATCCAGAACAACACTGAGTAGAAGTGATCACAAGAAGCACTCCTTTCTGGTTGCCAATCTCAGGAAGAAAGCTTTCAATACTTCATTATTAAATATGATTTTGCTTTGGTTATTTTTGAGATATGTTTCACCATATTTGGGCACCTGGGTGACTGACCCAGTCAGTTAAGTGCAGGACTCTTGATTTCCTCTCAAGTCATGGTCTCCTGGTTAGTGGGATCGAGCCTCCAAGTAGGGCTCTGCACTGACAATGGAGGCTGCTTGGGATTCTCTCTCCCCCTCTCTCTGTCCCTCCCCCCATGATCTCTCTCAAAAATAAACATTTTTTAAAAGATACATTTACCATATTAAGAAACTTCCATTAATTCCTGATTTTTTTAATGAAACAATTCCACTTTTATGTGGAATCTAAAAAAAACCAACCTCAAAACAGGGAACAGATTGGGGGTTCTCAGAGGCAGGGAAGGGGTAGACAGTGAAGAAATGGTTGAAAGTGATCAAAAGGTACAGACTTCCACTTTAAAAAAAATATAAAGCTTTTCTCATGAATGAATATTGAAATTTCATCATGTGATTCTTCTTCATCCATTTAGATAATCTTATGATTATTCTTCTTTATTCTGATAATATACTGAATTACGTTAATTCCTGAAGTTATGCCAATCTTGCAATCCTTAAATAAACCTAAGTTAGTATGATATATTTTCCTTCTTTGAAAATATTTGGTTTAGGACTTTTTGTAGTCATGTTTATGAATAAAATTGCCTTCTAATTTTCCTTTCTTTAAGTAATCTTTATCAGCTTTGGGATGATGTTTATTCTGAACTCATGATACTAGTTGAAAATATTCCTTTTTTCTATTCTCTGTAATATCTGCTATTTATTCTTGAAATGTTCTGAAGAATTCACCATAAAAGCTATCTGAACATGTGTATTTGTTTATGAGAAGAGTTTAAAGTAAAAATTCAATTTTTAACAGATAGGAAAATACGTAATTTCTATTTTTTCATGTCATTTGTAGTAAGCTGTTTTTTTCTTTTAGAAATTTATTTCGTCTAATTTGCCATATTTTTTGGCATGAAGTTGTTCATAATATTTCTTATATTTTCAATAGCTTTAGATTCTGTAGTTATATTCCATTTTTCATTCCTGATATTGGCCAAACAAGTCACATAGCCATGCCCAGCTTTGGCAAAGCTGAAGAGCACAATTGTCCCATGTGTTCAGAGGTAGAAAGAGACAGCATCTGTGAAAATAAATAATGTTTCACACATTCTACTTCCAGGAATATGAAGGTAGGTTATTAGGGGAACCCAGAATGTAGACCACTGAGCTATGAATGCACACAGAGCACTCACTGACTCCCAGGAGAGTAAGCAGCTTCCCCAACTGGGCCTGGCCCCTGTCCTTCCTTCCTTTCTGAAACAAGACCCATGGACTGGTGTCCCAGTGGTACCATGGACTCTTCCCTGGCCCTGGGAAGGACTAGACTGCTGGACCTACTTACACAATGGCTCCTAGAATACATTAAATCTTACTTTATTTTGTTTCAAAAGTAGCAATCTTTCCTGATAAAGTTTCTCAGTGAGCAACTCAGTATTAAACTTATTATAAGAAAATTACCCTTAGTAATGATCTGAACTTTTAAAAATCCATTTTCCATTTCTGAAATGAGAGAGTTCAATTTCTCCCTACATATTATTTGTTTCATGGCACAGATTGGAAATAGTATCAATTTTCTGCCAGCATATTAAAACATGTTTTTATTAACTGGTAATTGCAGCGGGACTTGGAAATCAGCAACAAAATGCTTCTGGAGAATCGAATATATATACTTCTGATTTCTTTAATAAAAATCATAACTCTATGGTTACTGTACTTTCTTGTGTTTATCCACACTGCAGCCAGGCATGATGGGAATTTTCTCAACCTCTTCCTAGCACATGAATATCAAGAAGCTCAAGTTCATAGGTAATTCTGAAGACCATAGATTAGCCTTACTGCAAGTACACTAACTTTGGCAGAATTTCACAAATAAACAGATGGCATAGGATAACATTGGTTTATTGGAACATAATCAGAATATTTCAACCTGGAAGCACTGTGGACAAGTGGAAAGTGCCTAGATGTTGGAGTCAGACATACGAGATCCACACACGAGTTTTCTGTTGTGTGACCTAGGAAAATCTCTATCTCACTGACCATTAGTTTTCTTATCTATACAGATAGGAGACTGAAGCCTACCTTGCAAAGTTGCTATGAAGATCAGCTGTGAAAAATGTAACTCGGGTGCCCAGCATCACAGTTTCTGGACCACAGTATACACCATAATGGAAGTGGTAATGACTATTGTCATTGCCTTTACACAACCTTCTCAAGGAGAGGCCTATCTTTGAGGAGGGCCCAGCCTTAGTAGCTACCTACTTTTAGGTAACAGAGGGAGGAAGATTGAACAACATTACCCAGGAATTGTCCATACTCCAACTTCAGGTCTGAGCCCAGTCAAGAAGTGATGCTGACCATTAAATGGAATACAGAGAATTAGGCAGAGCTAGGTATGTCAGGTGGAGGAGAAGGTATTAACAGGATGAAATGGAGTCTTACATGTCAGGCATCCTTGATGAAAGTAAAGATCATTTATAGTGAACTTTGTAAAGATGTATGAGCAAAGACTGAAGACTTTGGGAGTATTAATGAGCATTTGGATGGAGAGTGGGATGTGGTTAGTGGAAAACCTACAGGTGACAGAGATAAGACCTGGCCAATGAGAGGATGCTGGCTGACCATAATAGAGCAGAGGCTCTGTCTGCTGAAGGCATTTTCCCAATCTCCTAAGAAGGTGGAATTGAAGACTTCTTTTGGGCTCACTAAAGAGATGCTGGTTGTTCACTCTCGTGGAATTTTTCACAAATGCTCCTGGGGTCTTCATGAAGCCTCCAGATTATGAATCACTCCAGATATGGACTCAAATAAATGTCTGGGCTGGGAAGATGCCACATGACTGCTGTTAACGCAAGTATCACAGTGGACAGAGGCAGAGGATTCATCCAAAAAAAGCACAGGTCCTGCAGCCAAACACCTTGGTTGGAACCCAGCACTACTCAACACCAACTGTGGGATATCAGGCAGCATCAATTAATGATAAATCTAGAGGGAAATTTCTATGAGAAACAGGATATTAGCATGGCCTCAAAAGTGGTCTCCATAGAATCCTAATTAGATTAGTTACAAGGAAAAAAATGTTACCACAGGACATAAAAATGGGACAACACCTTGACCAAGTGCTTAAAATTAACATCACCATTGAAAAACAGATGGATTCCATATGTCTCTAGATGTGATGCCCTAAGAAGGACATAGCATCACTTTTCTAGCATTCTGACCTAAAATGCATAATCTAAATGGAGCCATGAGAAACACTAAGCAAACCTAAAATAAGGAACATTCTATTTTTCTATTTAAAAAATCAGTGTTGAAAAATAAACCAATAAGAGATATATATAATTTATTATGAGGAATTGATTCATGTAATCATGGGGACTGAATCTCACAATCTGCTCTCTGCAAATTGTTCCAGATTAAAAGGGACTAAAAAGACACTGTATTTTAATGAAATACGTGATCCTGGGACTAGATCTGTATTGGAGACAGGAAAATTCTATAAAGAACGTTATTGGATCAATTGACAAAACTGGAATATGGTCAATAAAATAAGAAAAAAAGTTAAACTTAATGAAGTTGATAATTATATATATATATAAATTTTATATATATATATATATAATTTATATATATATATAAAGTTTATATATATATATATGAATGGCTTTTCTTAGGAAGTACATGCTTAAGTATTTAAAGATAACTAAATGGCTTAGAAAAAATATATTTTGTATAGAAAGATAAATAGAGAAAGCAAGTGGGGGGAAATGTTATCAATAGGTAAGTCTGGGGGTGCCTGGGTTACTCAGTCGGTTAAGCATTTGACTTTGGCTCAGGTCATGATCTCACAGTTTGTGGGTTCAAGCCCCGCATAGGGCTCTATGCTGACAGCTCAGAGCCTGGAGCCTGCTTCAGATTCTGTGTCTCCCTCTCCCTCTGCCCTTCCCCTGATCGCGCTCTGTGTCTCTCTGTCTTTCAAAAATAAATAAATGTTAAAAAATTTTAATAAAAAATAGATGAATCTGGATAAGGGATATATAAATGTTTTATATTCCATTCTGATTTTTACAATTTTTCTTTAGGTTTGAAAGTATTTCCAAATAAAAAGCTTTTTAAGTGATTCTGGTGGTAATGAGGACACTTATGAAAGGTATCCATGTGAAGAACTGACATAATACTGTTTCATGAAATGTGAGTGGAGATTAAGATGGTGACATAGGTCATTCTTGATTTCAACTCCCCTCACAAGAAGACCAGCTAGCAACTATCCATAGATAAGATACCATTCTGAAATTTGTAGAACCATTGAAGCTGCAGTACCCCTGTACCACAGAGACAGAAAAAAAAACTGCATTCGAAAGATAAGAGGAGTGATTTCAGGTTGACCACATCACCCATACCACACTGAGCACCACACTGAGAGGGATCCCCAAGCCTATAGCTTCTCCAGTGGGGAAAGAGTGCAGGGTGGACATCAAGCTCCTTCAGCATTGTGGGATGCTTCCTGGGACATTCATTCAGTTTGTCTCATAAAAATCACTGGGAGAATCTGTGATGCTTGACTCCTGGGGATCAGACAGAGACAGACAGAGAAGGGGGGCAAGGCATACAGCAACCAACACTTAGTTGACCTGCTTGTAGAAGTGCATGAGCAAAGATCCCAGCCAATAGCTCTTCCTTATCTGCAGAGACAAGCTGGCGTCCCGATTTGGCCAAAGAGCTTGGTTGCAGCTCTGCCTGACTATCCCAAGCCAAAAGGCCATGCCAGCTGTGGAACCTGTTCTACAGCCCCACCCAGGAAAGAAAGAAAATTCACAGCTTATATGGTAGGGATTGGATGGCTGGCTTGTGCAAGCACACCCTGCATTTCCCTGTAATCACTATCTTGAGAATATAGAGATCTTGTCCTCCCTCTATATTCCCATCAAGCAGGATATGTAAAGAAACATGTCATTCAGCATTCAAGGTCAGGGGCTCCAGGGATGGCCAACCCAGAGCATCTTCTTGACAACAAAGCAAGTCCAGATGGCAGGCCTTGCTTTCCTTGGAGCACTGGTCATATAAGGAGGGTAAGAGCTACAGAGAGTTCCTAGGCTAGTTTCTGTATTATAAAATTTTGCTGCATGTAGATTCCAGCAGTGGATACTTTGCCCAGTTGGCCACTCCTGGACTCCCTGTACATAAGTCCCCCAATAAATCTGTGTTTCAATCACTGCCTCCAGGGAATTTCTCCAGTCTTGCTGGCTTATCACCAAACCTTGTCTCAGAGTCTGCTAGATTGCAGCTGTACACAGCCCCCACTCAACCCAAGAAGTATAGCCTCTAGCCTCATCAAACCAAGAAGACTGGTAAGAGAAACTAGGCAGCTGTGGAGCCAAGCCACCAGGCTCTGGCCTTCATAACCAAAAGGACTAAACAGTGACCCTGGGGAGCCTCCAAGTCCAGTTTACAGTACTGCCTAGCAACAGAGCCCAGCTTACAGCTCTGCCCCTCCATCCCTCCAGCAGTGGAGCCCAACTCCAGCCCTGCCCAATTACTGGACACAGCCTGTAACCCCACCAAACTAGGAAATCTGGACAGTGTCCCTACTTGACTATGGAGCAAAGTATCCAGTCCTACCCAACCAAAGAGTCTATCCAGTGAAGAAGCAGCAAATGAAACTTCCCAAATTTGATGAAATGTATGAATCTATACATCCAAGAAGCTCAAAAACCCAAGGAGAATAAACTCAAAGAAGTCAACAATGAGACACATTATAATCAAACTGTCAAAACCAAAAGACAAAGAGAACCTTAGAGGAGGCAGGAAAGAAGTGACTGATCATGTGCCAGCATCCTCTACAATGTAAGCACGGATTTACCATCAGGAACCAATGGGGTCAGAAGGCAGTAGAATGACATATTTAAACTGCCAGGGGGAGAAAAACACTGCCAGTCAAAAATTCTATATTCTATAGTAAAACTAGCCTTTTAAAATGAAGGCGAAATGAAGACATTTCCAGATAAACAAAAGTTGAGAGAATTTGTTGCTAGTAGACCTGCACTATAAACAATGCAAAGGCAGCGCTTCAGGCAGAAATGAAAGGATACAAGACAGCACCCTGAAGAAACACATAGAAATAAAGAACACCAATTAAATGTAACTATGTAGGCAAACATAAAAATTTTATTTGTAACTTCACTTTTTACTTCTTCCATAATAAAAAATTTATTTAAAAATATAAATCGATGTTAATGGGTATACAATGTACACAAGTGTAATTTGTGACTAAAACAAGTTAAAGGTGGGAGGAGGAACTGGAGTTACATAGAAAAACAGTTTTTGTATGTTAGCGAAGTTGGGTTGGTATCTATTCAAACGAAATTGTTATAAATGTATGATGTTAGTTGTAATCTCCGTGTTAACCACTATGAAAATATGTATAAAAATATGTGCAAAAGAAATTAAGAAGGGAATTAAAATAATTACATACAAAAAAACCTATTAAACATGAGAAAAAGCAGTAAGGGAGGAAATGAGGGCCCAAAAAGATGTGAGACACACTGCAAATGTCAAACAGCAAAGACCTAAATCAAAATGGCTGAAGACTTTCATTACTAGTAATTACTTTAAATATAAATGTATTAAGCACTCCAATTATAAGGCAGAGGTTGCTATAATGGATTTTAAAAACATGATCAACTATATGCTGTCTATGAAACACTTTAGATGCAGAGAAAATTAGGCTGTAAGTGAAGTAATAGAAAAAGATATTCTTTGACAATAGTAACCAGAAGAGAGCTGGGATGGCTATACTAGTATCAGTAAAAATAGACTTTAAGCCAAGGAAAAAAAAAACTATTAACAAAACAGGACATTATATATTGATAACAAGTCCATTCAATTCATCAAGATCTAACAATTACTAACGCTATGTACCAAACAACAGAGCCCCAAAATGTATGAAACAAGACTGACAGAATTGAAGGGAGATAGAAACTGTTCTACAATCACAGTTCTTCTGTATCCCAGCCTCAGAAATGTATAGAACATATAGACAGAAGATCAATAAGATAATAGAGGACATGACCACTACCATACACCAACTACACCTAAGTGACATATATAGGACACTATACCCAATAATGGGAGAATACAAATTCTCCTCAAGTGCACATGGAAGATTCTTTAGGGCTTGGCTATAAAACAAGTCTCAATAAATTTAAAAATATTAAAATCATACAAATCTACTTCAGCCACAATGGAATGAATTTAGATAACAACAACAGTGAAAAAACTGGAAAATCCACAAATATGCAGAAATTAAACACACAGTTTTAAACAAATGTGTCAAAGAAGAAACCACAAAAAAATCTTAGAAGACACCTAAAGATTAATGAAAAGAAGACAACATGCCAAAATCTATTAGGTGCAGCAAAAGCAGTGCTCAGAGAGAAACTGATAGCTGTAGGTACCTACATTAAAAAAGAAGAAAGATCTCAAATCAATAACCTTTACTCCTTAATGAACTAGGGAGAAAAAAAAAAAGAACTAACTAAACCCAAAGCTATAAGAAGAAAAGAAATGGTGAATATTAGAGCAGAGATTTGTGAAATAGATAATAGAAAAGCAACAAAGTAGATCAACAAAATCAAAATGAAGAAGAAAATCAAAATAATTAAATACAAAAAAACCCCCTATTAAACATGAGAGAAAGCACTGTTCCTAGAAAATATTAACAAGATTGAAAGACATAGCTAACTGAACTAAGAAAAAAGAAAATAGATGCTAATAACTAAAACCAGATATGAAAATGGGAAATTACTACCAACACTATGGAAATGAAGAGGATTATAAGAGAATACTATTAAATGTACATCAACAAATTAGATAACTTAAATGAAACAGACAAATTTATGGAAATACACAAATTGCCAAAACTCCCCCAAGAAGAAATAGAAAATCTGAAAAGATCTAGAGACTGGATTGGTAATCAAAAACTTCCAAAGAAAAGTCTACGATTAGACAGCTTCCCTGACAATTTCTACCAAACAGAGAATTAAAACAAATTCTTTTCAAACTCTTCCAAATATTAGAAGAGGGAACACTCTCCAAAACATTCTATGAGGCCATCATTACCTGATACCAAAGCCAGACAAATACATTACAAAAAATCTACAAACCAATATCCCTAAGTGAACACAGATGTAAAATCCTCAACAAAATACTAGCAATTCAAATTCAACAGTCCTTTTAATTCGCATTAAAAGGATTATATTCTATGACAAAGTAAGATTTATCCCAGGAATGGAAGCATGGTCAACATATGAAAACCAATTAATGTAATACGTAATAATAGAACAAGTGGAAAAAACTACATTTTTTAATTGATGCAGAAGAACTGGACAAAATCCAACACCTTCTCATAAACAAACAAAAAAAACATTTGGAAAAATAGGATTAGAAAGCAACTTCTTCAACATTTATCAAAACCCACAACAAATATACTCAATAGTGAAAGGCTGATAAGCTTTCCCCCTAAGATCAGGAACAAGACAAGGATGTCTACTTCAGTCAATGCTATCCAACACTGTACTAGAAGTTCTAACCAAAGCAATTTGGGGGGAAAAAAACAGAAAGAAAGGAAAAAAAAACATCTAAATTGGAAAAAAGAAGTTAAACCATCTCTATTTGCAGGTGACATAAATCTGGCATACTGAAAACCCCAAAAAATCTAAATGAATACTAGAATTAATACATGAATTCAGTAAAATCACAGGATTCAAGATCAACACAAAAAATTGGTTGTTTTTCTGTACATCAACAACAATCCAAAAATAAAATTTAGAAAACAATTCCATTTATATTTGAATCCAAAAGAATAAAATACCTACAATTGAATTTAACCAAGGATGTGAAAGACTTGTATACTAAAACTACAAAATGTTGCTGAGAAAACTTAAAGAAGACCTAAATGAATGGAAAGTTATCCCATGATCATGGATTGGAAGATTTACTATTGCTAAGATGGCAATACTGAAGTAATCTACAGATGTAAGCAACTCCTATCAAAATTACAATGGCGATTTTTGCAGAAAATGAGAAGCCAATCCTCAAATTTATATGAAATTCCAAAGGCCCCAGATAGCCAAAACAACTTTGAAAAAGAATAGCAATCTAGAGGATTCACATTTTCTGTTTTCAAAACTTACTTCAAAGTTACAGTAATCAAAATAGTGTGACATAGACAGACAAGTATAGACAGACCAATGAAAGAAAACTGAGAGCCCAGAAATGGCCAAATGGATGGCCAATTAATTTTCAAAGAGGGTGCCAAGATCATTCAGTGGAGGAAGTATAGTCTTTTCAAAAAAAAAACATGTCCAGCGGTGCCTGACTGGGTCAGTCAGTAGAACATGTGACTCTTGATTTCAGGTTGTGAGTTCAAGCCCCCTTCGGTCATAGGGCTTATTTAAAAATAAATCAAGGGGCACCTGGGTGGCTCACTCTGTTAAGCATCCGACTTTGGCTCAGGTCATGATCTCATGGTTCATGAGTTCAAGCCCCATGTCAGGCTTTGTGCTCAGAGCCAGAAGCCTGCTTCAGATTCTGTGTCTCCCTCTCTCTCTGTCCCTCCCTAGTTCATGCTCTGTCTCTCTCAAAAATAAAATAAATATGAAAAAAAAATTTAAATAATAAAATAAATCAATAAATAAATGATGCCAAGACATCTGTATATCTACATGCAAAAAAAAATTAACTTCAACCCTTATCTCATACCACATACAAATATTAACTCAAAAGTGACCAATGACCTAAATAAAAGAGTTAAAAATATAAAAATCTTAGAAGAAAACATAGAGACAAATTTTCATGACGTTGGATTTGAAAACTGCTTAAATTCAACATCAAAATTATGAACATCAACAACAAAAAATAGATAAATGAAATTTGATCAAAATTTTAAAATATTATACATCAGAAGACAATACCAAAGGAGTGATATGAGCACATCATGGCATAAGTCATTCCTCCTTTCTCTCCCCCCTTTTAAACAATGAATTAGACATCCATACAGAACTAGAAGTGCTTCAGCACCCTATGCCAAAGGACTCAGAAGGACTCTCACCAATCTATGTTTTCATTAATGAACAAGATCTTGGTAAGGACCGTGGATCCAAGGGAGTTGGAGAACCTACCCCATCAGCAGGAAAAAAAAATAGGAGTCCTGACACAGGCAGATATCCCCGGGGCCAAGAGAAAGAATTTGCAGAAGTCCAACCTGCCTGTGGGGAAATATAAGCATTCCTGTAGAATTGAATAAAAAATAATTTAAACACAGTAGAAAGGGAGGAACTCCACCAGAGCCATCCCTCCCCAGACTGAAGCTGCCTCATCCCTTAAGTGCCTGAGGCAACGTCTCCCATGGAGGAAGTGGAAAGCAGTAAGTGACTGCCAATAGAAAAGGTAGTGGCTGGAGAAACCTGTTTCTTTCCAGCAGCATCCTGATTTCTGGGTAGGTACCTCTATGACTTGGAAGAGGAAGAGAAAGGGGAAAAATCAAATAATATCAAAGGGCATTGAAAGAATGTATTTCCTGCTGTCTGCTTCAGGACTTCAAAAGGAAGTCTGTGCACATGTCTCTGGAAGTACCCCATTTGAGGATCTCCTAGCCAGGCTGACAGGCACCCCCCCCCCAAGCCCCCAGAGCTAAATCCACACTTCCCCAACTCTTAGGCTTAATTCTTGGCATTCCCAAGTACATCCATGAGAGAGCTCTGCTAGACAAGGAGCACACTCAGGAAGCAGGTGACAGCATTGGATAAAGAAAAAACTACAAACCTGAGCTGTAGGGCCAGCTTCTGGAATACAGAATAATGGTTTCTAAGAGCCAGCCTAGTGAACTGGGAAAACTAAACATAAAAGCTTAGTTAAGAATGTGTCTGCTACTTCAAATGTGAAAGAAGTGCATAACTACAAACAATCATGAAAAATAGAGGACATATGGTATCACAAGAATGATAATTCTCTAGCAACTAAACTCAAAAGCATAGAATATTATGACCTAACTGTTAAAGAATTCAAAATAGCTGTTATGGAAATTCCATATGAAATTCCATAATTCCAGTTAATTCAATTAACTGAGGAATAAAATTAATGAACAGAAAAAGTTCTTTGCCAAAGAGATTAAAATTAAAAAAAAAAAAGAACCAGACAGAAATTCTAGAGCTGCAGAATTCAATGAATGAGATGAAGAATGCAATGGAGAACTCTGTAGCAGGGCAGGCCAGATGAACAGATGAATAAATGATTTGGAGGACAGAAATACAGAAATAATACAGTTAGAAGAGGCAAGGGAACTAAGAATTTAAAAGGGTGAGGAAAGTCTATAAGAGATTTTGTGTTTCATCAAAAATACAAATATGCAAATAATTTACATTCCAGAAGAAGAGAAAAAGGGAACAGAGAGTTTATTTAAAGAAATAATAGATGAGAATTTCCCAAACCTGGGGAAGGACCTGAGCATACAAGTCCACAAGGCTAATAAAACATGCTATTCTCTCAATGCAAAAAGACTTTCTCCAAGAAACATATAATGAAACTGTCAGTGAAAAACCAATAATAAACTATCTTAACGATAGCCAGTGGGGGAGGAAAGAAAGTAATCTACAAAGGAACCCCATTAGGCTACCAGCAGATTTCTCAGCAGAAACTCTACAGTCCAGGAGATAGTAGAATGACGTATTCAAAGTGTTGAAAGATTTAAAATGCCAGCCAAAACAAAAACTATTGATTTGAAGGGATACATGCACCCCAGTGTTTATAGCAGCATTATCAACAATAGCCAAATAATGGAAAGAGCCCAAATGTGCATCAATTGATGAATGGATAAACAAGATGTGATACACACACACACACACACACACACACAATGGAATATTACTCAGCAATCAAAAAGAATGAAATCTTGCCATTTACAACAACATGGATAAACTAGAGAGTATAATGCTAAGTGAAGTAAATCACCCAGAGAAAGATAAATACCATATGATTTCACTCATATGTGGAATTTAAGAAACAAAACAGACAAGCATAGTGGGGAGGGGGGTGGAGATGCAAACCAGGAAACAGACTCTTAACTATAGAGAATACACTGAGAGAACCAGAGAGAAGATGGGCAAGGGTATGGGTTAAATAGGTGATGAATATTAAGGAGGGCACTTGTGATGAGCCCTGGGTGTTGTAAGTAAGTGATGAATCACTGAATTCTACACCTGAAACTAATATTACACTGTATGATTAAAAGAAAAATCTGAAAAAAAAAATGTCAGCCAAAAACACTTTATCTGGTAAAATTATCCTTCAGATATGAAAGAGAAATAAAGCCTTTCCCAAACAAAAGCTAAGGGAGTTCAAAACCATTTGACCTACCTTGCAAGAAATGCTAAAAGGAGCTCTTTAAGCTGAAATAAAAAGACACTAATCAACACAAAAACATATGAAAGTATACAACACATGGTAAAGGTGAAAAATAGAACCATAAAACTATAAGTCTATATTAGGACAGTGTGTTAATCACTTAACCCTAATATAAAAATTAAAGGAAAGGAGTAGTAAGAATAATAAGAGCTACTATAAATTAGCAACATAAAAGAGATAAATTATAACATCAAAAGGGAGGAGTAAAAAGGTGGAGTCTTCATAGGCATTCAAAGGTAAGTTGCTAGCAGTCTACAATGGGCTGCCTTGTCTAAAAATATGTTTTATGTGACATGTCTTGGGGATCCTGGAAGATGGTGGCATAGGAGGACGCTGGGCTCACCGCGCATCCTGCTGATCACTTAGATTCCACCTACACCTGCCTAAATAACCCAGAAAACCACCAGAAGACTAGCAGACTGGAGTCTCTGGAGCCAAGCACAGACGAGAGGCCCACGGAAGAGGATAGGAAGAAGGGTCGCGAGGCGGTGCGCGCTACATGGACTGGCAGGAGAGAGCCGGGGGTGGAGGTGCGGCCCGCCAGCCAAGCAGAGCCCCCGAGTCTGGCTTGCAAAAGTGGAGGGGACAGACGGAGTGTGTTCTAACAGCAAGCGGGACTTGACATCCGGAAGGTTATAAGCTAACAGCTCTGCTCAGAGAACGGGAGGGCTGGAGGACAACGGGAGGGAGAGTTGTTGAGCCCCGGACGACAGAGCTCAGCTTGGCAGGGAACAAAAGCACTCGCCAGCGCCATCTCCCTCGCCCATCCCCCAGCCAAAATCCCAAAGGGAACCTGTTTCTGCCAGGGAACTTGCTTGCACCACGCAAACACCCAACGCTATGCTTCTGCGGATCCATCTCTCCAGCAGCGGTGGGTCTGACTCCCTCCCGGTGCCGCAGGGCCCCTCCCAAAGCAGATATGAAGGAAAAGCGAGCTGAGCCTCCCCTCCCGCCCCTGTGCACCTTACCGATCCACCCCAGCTAATATGCAAGATCCCCAGCACCACAACTCTGGCAGTGTGCAAGTAAACCAGATGGGCCACGCCACCCCACAGTGAATCCCACCGGCCCCTAGGAGAGGGGAAGAGAAGGCACACACCAGTCTGACTGTGGCCCCAGCGGTGGGCTGGGGGCAGACATCAGGTCTGACTGCGGCCCCACCCACCAACGCAAGTTATTCAAGACAGCACAAAGGAAGTCCCCCCAGTTCCACACCACTCCAGGGACTATCCAAAATGAGGAAACGGAAGAATTGCCCTCAAAAAAAGTCCAGGAAATAAGAACAGCTAACAAACTGATCAAAAACGATTTAAACAATATAACAGAAAGTGAATTTAGAATAATAGTCATAAAATTAATAGCTCGGCTTGAAAACAGTATAAAGGACAGCAGAGAATCTATTGCTACAGAGATCAAGGGACTAAGGAACAGCCAGGAGGAGCTAAAAAATGCTATCAATGAGCTGCAAAATAAAATGGAGACAACCATGGCTCGGACTGAAGAAGCAGAGGAGAGATTAGGTGACTAGGAGATAAAATTATGGAAAAAGAAGAAGCTGAAAAAAGAGAGAGAAAAAAATCCAGGAGTAAGAAGGGAAAATTAGAGAACTAAGTGATGCACTAAAGAGAAATAATCTAGGCATAATTGGTATTCCAGAGGAGGAAGAGAGAGGGAAAGGTGCTGAAGGTGTACTTGAAGAAATAATAGCCAAGAACTTCCCTGATGTGGGGAAGGAAAAAGGCATTGAAATCCAGGAGGCACAGTGAACTCCCTTCAGACGTAACTTGAATCGATCTTCTGCACGACATATCATAGTGAAACTGGCAAAATACAAGGATAAAGAGAAAATTCTGAAAGCAGCTAGAGATAGACGTGCTCTAACATATAAAGGGAGACCTATAAGACTTGTGACCGATCTCTCTAATGAAACTTGGCAGGCCACAAAGGAATGGCAGGAGATCTTGAATGTGATGAACAGACAAAATATGCAGCTGAGAATCCTTTATCCAGCAAGTCTGTCGTTTAGAATAGAAGGGAAGATAAAGGTCTTCCCAAACAAACAAAAACTGAAGGAATTCATCACCACTAAATCAGCCCTACAAGAGATCCTAAGGGGGATCCTGTGAGACAAAGTACCAGAGACATCGCTACAAGCATGAAACCTATGGACATCACAATGACTCTAAACCCATATCTTTCTATAATAACACTGAAGGTAAATGGACTAAATGCGCCAACCAAAAGACATAGGGTATCAGAATGGATAAAAAAACAAGACCCATCTATTTGCTGTCTACAAGAGACTCATTTTAGACCTGAGGACACCTTCAGATACAGACTGAGGAGATGGAGAACTATTTATCATGCCACTGGAAGTCAAAAGAAAGCTGGAGTAGCCATACTTATATCAGACAAACTAGACTTCAAATTAAAGGCTGTAACAAGAGATGAAGAAGGGCATTATATAATAATTACAGGGTCTATCCATCAGGAAGAGCTAACAATTATAAATGTCTATGCGCCAAATACGGGAGCCCCCAAATACATAAAACAATTACAAACATAAGCAACCTTATTGATAAGAATGTGGTCATTGCAGGGGACTTTAACACGCCACTTACAGAAATGGATAGATCATCTAGACACATGGTCAATAAAGAAACAAGGGCCCTGAAGGATACATTGGATCAGATGGACTTGACAGATATATTTAGAACTCTGCATCCCAAAGCAACAGAATATACTTTCTTCTCGAGTGCACATGGAACATTCTCCAAGATAGATCACACACTGGGTCACAAAACAGCCCTTCATAAGTATACAAGAATTGAAATCATACCATGCATACTTTCAGACCACAATGCTATGAAGCTTGAAATCAACCACAGGAAAAAGTCTGGAAAACCTCCAAAAGCATGGAGGTTAAAGAACACCCTACTAAAGAATGAATGGGTCAATCAGGCAATTAGAGAAGAAATTTAAAAATATATGGAAACAAATGAAAATGAAAATACAACAATCCAAACGCTTTGGGACGCAGCGAAGGCAGTCCTGAGAGGAAAATACATTGCAATCCAGGCCTATCTCAAGAAACAAGAAAAATCCCCAATACAAAATCTAACAGCACACCTAAAGGAAATAGAAGCAGAGCAGCAAAGACAGCCTAAACCCAGCAAAGAAGAGAAATAATAAAGATCAGAGCAGAAATAAACAATATAGAATCTAAAAAAACGGTAGAGCAGATCAACGAAACCAAGAGTTGGTTTTTTGAAAAAATAAACAAAATTGACAAACCTCTAGCCAGGCTTGTCAAAAAGAAAAGGGAGATGACCCAAATAGATAAAATCATGAATGAAAATGGAATATTACAACCAATCCCTCAGAGAGACAAGCAATTATCAGGGAATACTATGAAAAATTATATGCCAACAAACTGGACAACCTGGAAGAAATGGACAAATTCCTAAACACCCACACTCTTCCAAAACTCAATCAGGAGGAAATAGAAAGCATGAACAGACCCATAACCAGCGAAGAAATTGAATCATTCATCAAAAATCTCCCAACAAATAAGAGTCCAGGACCAGATGGCTTCCCAGGGGAGTTCTACCAGACGTTTAAAGCAGAGATAATACCTATCCTTCTCAAGCTATTCCAAAAAATAGAAAGGGAAGGAAAATTTCCAGACTCATTCTATGAAGCCAGTATTACTTTGAGTCCTAAACCAGACAGAGACCCAGTAAAAAAAGAGAACTACAGGCCAATATCCCTGATGAATATGGATGCAAAAATTCTCAATAAGATACTAGCAAATTGAATTCAACAGCATATAAAAAGAATTATTCACCATGATCAAGTGAGATTCATTCCTGGGATGCAGGGCTGGTTCAACATTTCCAAATCAATCAACGTGATACATCACATTAATACAAGAAAAGATATGAACCATATGATTCTGTCAATCGATGCAGAAAAGGCCTTTGACAAAATTCAGCAACTTTCTTAATAAAAACCCTCGGGAAAGTCGGGATAGAAGGAACAGACTTAAAGATCATAAAAGCCATTTATGAAAAGCCAACAGCTAACATCATTCTCATGGGGAAAAACTGGGAGCTTTTTCCCTGAGATCAGGAACACGACAGGGATTTCGATTCTCACTGCTGTTGTTTAACATAGTGTTGGAAGTTCTAGCATCAGCAATCAGACAACAAAAGGAAATCAAAGGCATCAAAATTGGCAAAGATGAAGTCAAGCTTTCACTTTTTGCAGATGACATGATATTATACATGGAAAATCCGATAGACTCCACCAAAAGTCTGCTAGAACTGATACATGAATTCAGCAAAGTTGCAGGATACAAAATCAATGTACAGAAATCAGTTGCATTCTTATACACTAACAATGAAGCAACAGAAAGATAAATAAAGAAACTGATCCCATTCACAATTGCACCAAGAAGCATAAAATACCTAGGGATAAATCTAACCAAAGATGTAAAAGATCTGTATGCTGAAAACTATAGAAAGCTTATGAAGGTAATTGAAGAAGATATAAAGAAATGGAAAGACATTCCCTGCTCATGGATTTGGAAGAATAAATATTGTCAAAATGTCAATACTACCCAAAGCTATCTACACATTCAATGCAATCCCAATCAAAATTGCACCAGCATTCTTCTCGAAACTAGAACAAGCAATCCTAAAATTCATATGGAACCACAAAAGGCCCCGAATAGCCAAAGTAATTTTGAAGAAGAAGACCAAAGCAGGAGGCATCACAATCCCAGATTTTAGCCTCTACTACTAAGCTGTAAACATCAAGACAGCATGGTATTGGCAGAAAAACAGACACATAGACCAATGGAATAGAATAGAAACCCCAGAACTAGACCCACAAATGTATGGCCAACTAATCTTTGACAAAGCAGGAAAGAACATCCAATGGAAAAAAGACAGTCTCTTTAACAAATGGTGCTGGGAGAACTGGACAGCAACATGCAGAAGAATGAAACTAGACCACTTTCTTACACCATTCACAAAAATAAACTCAAAATGGATAAAGCACCTGAATGTGAGACAGGAAACCATCAAAACCCTAGAGGAGAAAGCAGGAAAAGACCTCTCTGACCTCACCCATAGCAATTTCTTACTTGATACATCCCCAAAGGCAAGGGAATTAAAAGCAAAAATGAATTATTGGGACCTCATGAAGATAAAAAGCTTCTGAACTGCAAAGGAAACAGTCAACAAAGCTAAAAGGCAACCAACGGAATGGGAAAAGATATTTGCAAATGACATATCAGACAAAGGTCTAGTATCCAAAATCTATAAAGAGCTCACCAAACTCCACACCCGAAAAACAAATAATCCAGTGAAGAAATGGGCAGAAAACATGAATAGACACTTCTCTAAAGAAGACATCCAGATGGCCAACAGGCACATGAAAAGATGCTCAACGTCGCTCCTCATCAGGGAAATACAAATCAAAACCACACTCAGATATCACCTCACACCAGTCAGAGTGGCCAAAATGAACAAATCAGGAGACTACAGATGCTGGAGAGGATATGGAGAAACGGGAACCCTCTTGCACTGTTGGTGGGAATGCAAATTGGTGCAGCCACTCTGGAAAACAGTGTGGAGGTTCCTCAAAAAATTAAAAATAGACCTACCCTATGACCCAGCAATAGCACTGCTAGGAATTTATCCAAGGGATACAGGAGTACTGATGCATAGGGGCACTTGTACCCCAATGTTTATAGCAGCACTCTCAACAATAGCCAAATTATGGAAAGAGCCTAAATGTCCATCAACTGATGAATGGATAAAGAAATTGTGGTTTATATACACAATGGAGTACTACGTGGCAATGAGAAAGAATGAAATATGGCCCTTTGTAGCAACGTGGATGGAACTGGAGAGTGTGATGCTAAGTGAAATAAGCCATACAGGGAAAGACAGATACCATATGTTTTCACTCTTATGTGGATCCTGAGAAACTTAACAGAAACCCATGGGGGAGAGGAAGGACAAAAAAAAGGTTAGAGTGGGAGAGAGCCAAAGGATAAGAGACTCTTAAAAGTTGAGAACAAACTAAGGGTTGATGGGGGTGGGAGGGAGTGGAGGGTTGGTGATGGGTATTGAGGAGGGCACCTTTTGGGATGAGCACTGGGTCTTGTATGGAAACCAATTTGACAATAAACTTCATATATTAAAAAAAATAAAATTAAATAAATAAATAAATAAAATATATTTTATGTAATTCACAAGGTTACCACAAGCAAAACCCAAGAATAAATGCACAAGACACAAAGAAAGGAGAAACAGAGCATAATACCATGGAAATTAACCAACTTATGAAATAGAGAAAAAGGGAAGAAGAAATAATGCAAATACAAATCAACCAGAAAGCAATTAATAAGATGGTATTAGTAAGTACTTACGTATCAATAACTACTCTACATGTAAATGGACTAAATTCACCAAAAGGCACAGATTGGCTGAATAGATTTAAAACACACACACACACACACACACACACACACACAAGACCCAACTATATGCTGCTTGTTAGAGATCCATTTCAGAGTTAAAGATATATATAGACTCACATAGACTCAGAGTGAAGGGTTACAAATTTACAATCCATGCAAATGGAAACTGAAAGACAGCAGAAACAGCCATAGTTATATTAGAAAAAATTGACATTAAGCCAAAAATGGTAATAAGAGATAAGGAAGGTCATTATATAATGATAAAGGTATCAATCCACCAAGAATACATAACAATCACAAATATGTATACACTCAGCATTGGAGCACCAAAATATTTCAAGCAAATACTAACAGATAAGAAGGGAGATAAACAATATATTAACAATACAGAATTTCAATACTTCACTTTCAATTATGGGTGGATTATCCATACAGAAAACCAACAAAGAAACAATGGACTTGAAGCATACATTAGCCAAATGGACCTAACAGACATCTATAGGACATTCCATCCAACAGCAGCAGAACATTCTCCAGGATAGATCATATGATAGGACACAAAACAAGTCTTAGCAAATTTAAGAAGATGAAATCATACTGAATATCTTTTCTGACCACAACAGTATGAAACTAGGAATTAACAACATGAAGAAAGCAGGGAAATATATATGTGGAAACTAAACAACACACTCCTGAACAACCAATACATCAAAAAAGAAATCAACAAGGAAAACAATGAATATCTTGAAACAAATGAAAATAGATATACGACTTACCAAAACCTATGGAGCACAGCAAAAGCAGTCCTGAGAGGGAAGTTTATAGTGAAAAAATGGATGTATTAAGAAAGTAGAAAGATTGAAAATTTTAAAAGACTAATAAGGAGCTAAAAATAATAATAAAAAAACCAAATTAAGTCCAAAGTAGTAGAAGGGAAAATAAAAAATAAAGGTGAGGGAAAAATAAAGAAAATAGAGACAAGAAAAACAATAGAAAAAATTAACAATACTAAAAGATGTGGGGTTTTTTTGAAAAGATAAACCAAATTGACAAATCTTTAGCTAGACTAAGAAAAAAAAGACTCAATAGTATCAGAAATGAAAGAGGAGTAATAACTGACACTACAGATCATAAGAGACTACATACACCAACAAATTAGACAACTTGGAAGAAATGGATAATCTGGAATCATTCAACCTACCAAGACTGAACCAGAAAGAAACAGAAAGTCTGAACAGATGAGTAATTAGTACAAAGATTGAGTCAATAATCAAAAACTTCTCAACATAGAAAAACCCAGGACTAGATTGCTCCATGGGCTAATTCTGCCAAACACTTAAAGCGGAACTAATGTAAATCCTGTAGAGGCCATTTTTAGGCAGCAAGTTTGAGCAATGGAAACTTGAGCCAGGCAAAAGTGCCCAAGTGACCACTGAGCTGAATGCAAACAGGCTCATTAAACCACCTACCTCAAAATAGTCATAGGCACTAACTAACTAATGGGTTACTTACAACCAGGCACAGATCCTAAGGTTACCAAAAAGGGAAAATTCCATGCATCCCCTTACTCCCTCACTATGCTCATAACTATTACTCCTAGCCACCACCTCCTTTGCTGTCCTGCCCATTGCTCCTTTGTGGTATACTCAATAAATTTCTATCTCTTTGTTCTGCCTTTGGTAAATTCTTTCACTGCCTGTGCCATCAGCTCCAATCTAATCAGGATGCCTTACAAATCCTTTTCATATTCTTCCAAAAAAGTTCAGAAGGGAACGTTTCCAAACTCCTTCTACAAGGCTGGCACTACCTTGATGCCAAAACCAGTTAAGGACACTACAAGAAAACTATAGATCATTAACTGAACAAAATGCAAAATTCTTCAACAAAATATTAACAAATCAAATTCAAAAAATCATTAAGCTCATTTTACTCATTTTTTTTTATTTTTTCAGATTGACAAGACCTTGATTCACATCCAGAGAACACAGGAAGCAGAGAGCAAGGAGGAGCCAGATGGAGTATTTGACAGTCACTTTAACTCAGCCACCCCCTTCACTGCCGCCTCTCTCAATTCTGTGTATAATTACACTATGACCAAGTGGGATTTATTTATGGAATGCAAAGATGATTCAGCATATGCATTATTAATGTGATACACCACATTAATAGAATGAAAGATTAAAAGCACATAATCATCTCAATAGATACACAAAAAGCATTTAACAAAATGCATCATCCTTTCATGATAAAAACCCTCAACAGTTTGAAGATAGAAAGAACATACTTCAATATAATAAAGACCACATACAACAAACCCACAGCTAACGTTATAATCAATGGAGAAAAAACTGACAGCTTTTCCTCTAAGATCAAGACAAGGGTGTCCATTCTCACCATTTTTATTCAACATCATATGGAAAGTCCTGGATACAGCAATCAAGAAAAACAAAAAAATAAAAATCATCCAAAACGGGAAGGGAAAAGTAAAGTTGTCACTATTTGCAGATGATATGATCTTATATATTGAAAAGCCCAAAGACAAAGAAATGTTGAATTTAACAGATGAATTCAGGAAAGCTGCAGGATATAAAATCAATACACAGAATCAGTTGCTTTTCTATATACTAACAATAAAACATCTAAAAGAGAAATAAAGAAAACTATCCCATTCACAATAACATCAAAAACAATAAGATACCTAGGAATAAATTTAACCAAAGAAGTGAAAAATCTGTACAATAAAAACTACAAGCTTTTGCTAAAAGAAATCAATGAAAGGGACACCTTGCTGGCTCAGTCAGTTAACTCTTGGTTTCAGCTCAGGTCATGATCTCACAATTCATGTATTTGAGCCCAGTCTTGGGCTCTGCGGTGACAGCACAGAGCCTGCTTTACATTCTCATTCTCTCTCTCTCTCTCTCTCTCTCTCTCTCTCTCTCTCCTTCTCTCTCAAAATAAATAAACTTAAAAAAAGAAATCAACAAAATTCAAACAAATGGAGGGATATCCCATGTTCATGGATTAGAAGAAAATAAAATGTCCATACCCAAAGCCATTAGATTAAACACAATCCCTACCAAAATGCCAATGGAGATTTTCACAGAAACTTAAAAAATTCTAAAATTTGTATGGAAACACAAAAGGCCTCAAATTGTCAAAGATATCATGAGAAAGAAGAAGAAAAAAAGCCAGAGACATCACACTTCCAGATTCCAAACTATACTATAAAGCTATAGTAATTAAATTAGTGTTGTACTGGCATGAAAATAGACACATAGACCAATGGAACAGAGTAGAGAGTCTGAATTAAATTCCTATATATACAGTCAAGTGTTTGTTATGGGAACTAGGAACATCCATTGCTGAAAGTATAGTCTCTTTGATAAATGGTGCTAGGAAAACTGGATAACCGCATGAAGAAAAATGCAACTGGACCCTACCTTACACCAATCACAAAAATCAATTCACAATGGATCTTAGACTTAAAGATAAGACCTAAAACCATAAAACTCCTAGAAAGAAACATAGAAAAGAGTCTCCCTGACACTGGGTTTGGCAATGATTTTTTTGGTATGACACCAAGACAACAAAAGAAAAAAAATCAACACATGGGACTATGTTAAATGTAAAAGCTTTTGAACAACAACAATAAAAATCAACAATGAAAATACAAATTAAAAAATAGAATATTTTTGCAAACTATGTATCAGATAAGAGATTAATATTCAAAATTTATAAAGAACTCATGTGACTCTAATTAAAAAATGGACAGAGGAACTACACAGACATTTTCTCAAAGAAGACATCTAAATGACCATCAGATACATGAAAAGGAGCTCAACATCACTAATTATCAGTGAAATACATATCAAAACCAAGATGAGATGTCACCTTATACCTATAAAATAGCTATCATAGAGAAGATATAACAAATGTTGGTAAGAATGTGGAGAATAGGAAACACTGTGCACAGTTGGTGGGATTATCAACTGGTTCAGCAACTGGAGAGCAGTATGGAAGTTCCACAAAGAATTTTAAAATAGGATCTGGTTCAAGATGGAGATGTAAGAGGATCCTGAACTCACCTTCTCTCTTAGACACACCAAGGCTACAGCTACATATGGAACAGTTTCCTCTGAAAAATACCCCAAAACTACCTGAGCAACTCCTACACATTGAGTGAATAAGACAAAAACCCATGTCAAAGTGGGCAGAAGAAGTTGAGCCACAATCTCTCCATAAACTCCACCTCTAGTGCAGTAACCCACCACTGGGAGGGAACTCACAACACCAAGCTTCTCCCTGAGGAGTGAAGCATTTGAACCCCATATCTGGCACCCCAACTCCTAAGACCTGCACCTGGGAGACAAGCCCTTAAACATCTTGCTTTGAAGCTAACAAAGCTTATATCCACAAGGCCCACAAGGCTATAGTGAATTTAGAAACAGTTCTTAAAGGACTTGCATGAACTCACCCACCCCAGAGCACAGCACAGATGCAGATGACTAAAAATACCCAGACTTCCTGTAAAAAAATGCTTATTAGCTTACCTGAAAGCATCAGCCTGAGAGGCCAGCATCTAATTTAACACATATCTAAGGCTGTACTGATATACTCCAAAGACAGAGACCAGTAGGTACAATCTTTGACCTCTCCCTGTCTCACTCCACCTCATCAATGTCTCCCAGAAAAAGACTTGTACACTTGCCTGCTTCTCTGGTACTTGTGACTGCCACCCAGGAATCAAGAACTTCTGGCCAGAGGGCTTTATCTTCATTGGACCCACAGGACTGTAACAAGTGGAGAAAAAAATCTTAACTGGCTACTATCTCCAGGACACAACAGACAGACAACAGACTTGAGGTGCCCAGTCTTTTGGTGAAAGATGACTATTAGCTTGTCTTCATAGTTCTGGCATAATAGGCAAACATCTAATGAAACACACATGGATCACATCTAAGGGACAACTGCAATCCTCTACAGAGAACACAGAGGGTGACACTATGTTCACATTCACCTTCTGTTATACTCCAGAGCATTGTATCTTCCACAGGGAAGCTTGTCCTGATTCCCAGCTTTTATGTCTGTTTTAAATCAGTTTTGGGGGCTCCCACTTGAGGGATACCTCTTTCTTGCCTGACGGTGGTGGCCAGTGGAGCTTGTGTTCATGGATCCCATGGGGCAGATATATAGTTCTTGGTCAGCTCTCAACCCCAGCACAGTGCAAAGACAACAGACTAACACACACCCTCAGTCTTTCTGTGAAAGAGGCCTATTTGCTTATCTTGGAGCTTTGGACTGAGAAACAGGCATCTGGCTTGACACACATCTAGAGGCTTACTGGGATGTTTACTGGGGACAGAGACCACTTAGCACCTTAGCATCTTTGGTCACTCATATCTGTTAAAGAGGCCAACTAGCTTATCTTCAGAGCTATGGCCTGAAGGGAAGCTTCTAATTAACCACACAGCTAGAAGCTGACTACAATCCTCTCCAGAGACTGAGAAGGCCAATAGTTCCACCTTTGTACCCTCCCTCTGCCCTGCCTCAGGTTATTAGTATTCCTGAGAAGGAACCTGTGCCTATTAACCTATTAATGATTACTTTAAATATAAATGGACTAAATTTTCCAACCAAAGTGATAGTGGCTGAATAGATTAAAAACAAGAAACAAGGAGGCAGCATGGAAGATGGCGGTGTAGGAGGACACTGGGCTCACCTTAAGCTGCTGATTGCTTAGATTCCACCCACATCTGCCTAAATAACCCAGAAAACTGCCAGAAGCCTAGCAGAATGAACTCTCCAAAGCCAAGCGTAGACAAGAGGCCCACGGAAGAGTAGGAAGGGCAGAGAGACAGTGCGTGCTACACAGACTGGTGGGAAAGAGCCAGGGCGGTGGAGGGGCAACCCTACAAGCAAGGCAGAGCCAAAGCATAAGAGACTCTTAAAAACTGAGAACAAACTGAGAGTTGATGGGGGGTGGGAGGGAGGGGTGTGTACGTGATGGGTAATGAAGAGGGCATCTTTTGGGATGAGCACTGGGTGTTGTATGGAAAACAATTTGACAATAAATTTCATATATTAAAAAAAAAAAGAAAGCCCAGGAAGTAGCGACAGCTAATGAATTAATCAAAAACCCTTTAAGCAATATAACGGAACAAGAATTTAGAATAATAGTCATAAAATTAATTGCTGGGCTTGAATAAAGCATAGAGGACAGCAGAGAATCTATTGCTACAGAGATCAAGGGACTAAGAAATAGTCTGAGGAATTAAAAAATGTTATAAATGAGCTGCAAAATAAAATGGAGTCAGCCATAGCACGGATTGAAGAGGCAGAGGAGAGAATAGGTGAATTAGAAGATAAAATTATGGAAAAGAGGAAGCTGAGAAAAAGAGAGATAAAAAAATCCAGGAGTATGAGGGGAGAATTAGAGAACTAAGTGATGCAATCAAACGGAGTAATATCATAGGAATTCCAGAAGAAGAGAGAGGGAAAGGGGCTGAAGGTGTGCTTGAACAAATCATAGCTGAGAACTTCCCTGATCTGGGGAAAGAAACAGGCATTGAAATCCAAAAGGCACAGACTACTCCCTTCAGACGTAACTTGAATCAATCTTCTGCATGACATATCATAGTGAAACTAGCAAAATACAAAGATAAAGAGAAAATTCTGAAGACAGCTAGGGATAAACAGCCTATAACTTACAAAGGTAGACACATAAGAGTAGTAGCAGACCTATCTACTGAAACTTGGCAGACCAGAAAGGAATGGCAGGAAATCTTCAATGTTTTGAACAGAAAAAATATGCAGCCGAGAATCCTTTATCCAGCAAGTCTGTCATTCAGAATAGAAGGAGAGATAAAGGTTTTCCTAAACAAACAAAAACTGAAGGAATTCATCACCACTAAACCAGCCCTACAAGAGATCCTAAGGGGGATTCTGTGAGTGAAATGTTGCAAGGACCACAAAGGACCAGAGACATCACTACAAGCATGAAACCTACAGACATCACAATGACTCTAAACCCGTATCTTTTAATAACACTGAAGGTAAATGGACTAAATGCTCCAACTAAAAGACAGGGTATAAGAATGGATAAAAAACAAGACCCATCTGTTTGCTGTCTATAAGAGACCTATTTTAGACCTGAGGACACCTTCAGATTGAAAATGAGGGGATGGAGAACCATCTATCATGCTACTGGAAGTCAAAAGCAAGCTGGAGTAGCCATACTTACATCAGACAAACTAGACTTTAAATTAAAAGCTATAACAAGAGATGAAGAAGGGCATTATATAATAATTATAGGGTCTATCCATCAGGAAGAGCTAACAATTATAAATGTATATGCACTGAATTCAAAATCACCCAAATATATACAACAATTAATCACAAACATAAGCAACCTTATTGATAAGAATGTGGTAATTGCAGGGGACTTTAATACCCCACTTCAGCAATGGATAGATCATCTAGACACAGGATCAATAAGAAATCAAGGGTCCTGAATGATGCATGGGATCAGATGGACTTGACAGATATATTTAGAATTCTGCATCCCAAAGCAACAGAATATACTATCTTCTCGAGTGCACATGGAACATTCTCCAAGATAAATCATATATTGGGTCACAAAACAGGTTACTAACCCTTTATCTGATATGTCATTTGCAAATATCTTCTCCCATTCTGTCAGTTACCTTTTAGTTTAGCTGATTGTTTCCTGCAGGATACAAAAATAATGTACAGAAATCAGTTGCATTCTTATACACTAATAATGAAGGAACAGAAAGACAAATAAACTGATCTCATTCACAATTGCACCAAGAATCGCAAAATAACTAGGAATAAACCTAACCAAAGATGTAAAAAATCTGTATGCTGAAAACTATAGAAAGCTTATGAAGGAAATTGAAGAAGATACAAAGAAATGGAAAAACATTCCATGCTCATGGATTGGAAGAATAAATATTGTTAAAATGTCAATACTACCCAAAGCAATCTACACATTCAATGCAATCCCAATCAAAATTGCACCAGCATTCTTGTCAAAACTAGAACAAACGATCCTAAAATTTGTATGGAACCACAAAAGATCCCGAATAGCCAAAGTAATATTGAAGAAGAAGACCAAGGTGGGAGACATCACAATCCCAGACTTTAGCCTTTACTACAAGGCTGTAATCATCAAGACAGTATTGTTTTGGAACAAAAACAGACACATAGACCAGTGGAATAGAAAAGAGACTCCAGAATTGGACCCACAGATGTATGGCCAACTAATCTTTGACAAAGCAAGAAAGAATATCCAATGGAAAAGTCTCTTTCACAAATGATGCTGGGAGAACTGAACAGCAACATGCAGAAGAATGAAACTAGACCACTTTCTTACACCATTCACAAAAACAAACTCAAAATGGATAAAGCACCTGAATGTGAGACAGGAAACCATCAAAACCCTAGAGGAGAAAGCAGGAAAAAACCTCTCTGACCTCAGCCGCAGCAATTTCTTACTTGACACATCTCCAAAGGCAAGGGAATTAAAAGCAAAAATGAACTATTGGGACCTCATGAAGGTAAAAACTTTCTGCACTGCAAAGGAAACAACCAACAAAACTAAAAGGCAACTGATGGAATGGGAAAAGATATTTGCAAATGATATATCAGACAAAGGACTAGTATGCAAAATCTATAAAGAACTCACCAAACTCCACACCTGAAAAACAAATAATCCAGTGAAGAAATGGGCAGAAGTCATGAATAGACACTTCCCTAAATAAGACATCCAGATGGCCAACAGGCACATGAAAAGATGCTCAATGTCACTCCTGATCAGAGAAATACAAATCAAAACCACACTGAGATATCACCTAACACCAGTCAGAGTGGCTAGAATGAACGAATCAGGAGACTATAGATACTGGAGAGGATGTGGAGAAACGGGAACCCTCTTGCACTGTTGGTGGGAATGCAAACTGGTGCAGCCACTCTGGAAAACAGTGTGGAGATTCCTCAAAAAATTAGAAATAGATCTACCCTATGATCTAGCAAGAGCACTGCTAGGAACCTACCCAAGGGATACAGGAGTGCTGATGCATAGGGGCTCTTGTACCCTAACGTTTTTAGCAGCACTTTCAACAATAGCCAAATTATGGAAAGAGCCTAAATGTCCATCAACTGATGAACAGATAAAGAAATTGTGGTTTATATATACAATGGAATACTACGTGGCAATGAGAAAGAATGAAATATGGCCCTTTGTAGCAACGTGGATGGAACTGAAGAGTGTTATGCTAAGTGAAATAAGTCATACAGAGAAAGACAGATACCATATGTTTTCACTCTTATGTGGATCCTGAGAAACTTAACAGAATACCATGGGAGGGTACAGGGGGAAAAAACGTTAGAGAGGGAGAGAGCCAAACCATAAGAGACTCTTAAAAACTGAGAATAAACTGAGGGTTGATGGGGGGTGGGAGGGAGGGAAAAGTGGGTGGTGGGCATTGAAAAGGGCACCTGTTGGTATGAGCACTGGGTGTTGTATGGAAACCAATTTGACAATAAATTTCATATTTAAAAAAACAAGGCCCATCTATATACTGCCTACAAGAGATTCACTTCATAAGTAAGGACACACACAGACTGAAAGTAAAAGAATGGAAATTGATATTCCATATGATAAGAAACCAGAGGAAAGCTAGAGCAGCTATAATTTTATGTGAAAATAGAGTTGTTTTTTTAATAACTTTATTTCTTTCTTAATTTACACCCAAGTTCACTAGCATATAGTGCAACAAAAATTTCAGGAGTAGACTCCAGTGATTCATCCCCTATGTATAACACCCAGTGATCATCTCAGCAAGTGTCTTCCTTAAAGCCCCTGATCCATTTAGCCCACCCCCCCTCCAACAACCCCTCCAGCAACCCTCTGTTCACTATATTTAAGAGTCTCATGTTTTGTCCCCCTCTCTGTTTTTATATTATTGTTGTTTCCGTTCCCTTATGTTCACCTGTTTTGTATTTTAAATTCCCATATGAGTGAAATCACATATTTGTCTTTGTATGACTAACTAATTTATCTTAGTATAATACCCTCTAGTTCCATCCACATAGTTGCAAATGGCAAGATTTCATTCTTTTTTGATTGCCAAGTAATACTCCATTGTATATGTATACCACTTCTTCTTTATCCATTCATCCATTGATGGACATTTGGGCTCTTTCCATACTTTGACTATTGTTGATAGTGCTGCTATAAACATTGGGATACATGTGCCCCTTCAAGACAGCACACCATATCCCTTGGAGAAATACCTAGTAGTGCAATTTCTGGCTCATAGGGTAGCTCTATTTTTAACTTTTTTGAAAAAACTCCATGCTGTTTTCCAGAGTGCTTGCTCCAGTTTGCATTCCCACAGGTAGTACACAAGAGATCCTCTTTCTCCACATCCTGGCCAACATCTTTTGTTGTTGTTGTTAATTTTACCATTCTGAATGGTGTGAGGTGGTATCTCATTGTGGTTTTGATTTGTATTTCCCTGATGATGAGTGATGTTAAGCATTTTTTCATGTGTCTGCTAGCCATCTGGATGTTTTCTTCGGAGAAGTGTCTATTCATGTCTTTTGCCCATGTCTTCACTGGATTATTTGTTTTTGGGTGTTGAGTTTGATAAGTTCTTTATAGACTTTGGATATTAGCTCTTTCTGATACGTCATTTGCAAATATCTTCTCCCATTCTGTCAGTTGCCTTTTCATTTTGCTGATTGTTTCCTTTACTGTGCAGAAGCTTTTTATTTTGTTGAGGTCCCAATAGTTCATTTTTGCTTTTGTTTCCCTTGCCTCTGGAGACGTATTGAGTAAGAAGTTGCTGCGGCCAAGGTCAAAGAGGTTTTTGCCTGCTTTCTCCTCGAGGATTTTGATGGCTTCCTGTCTTATGTTTAGGTCTTTCAACCATTTTGAGTTTATTTTTGTGTATGGTGTAAGAAAGTGGTCCAGATTCATTTTTCTGCATGTCGTTGTCGAGTTTTCCTAGCACCATTTGCTGAAAAGACTGTCTTTATTCCATTGGATATTCTTTCCTGCTTTGTCAAAGATTAGTTGGCCATATGGTGTGGGTCTGTTTCTGGGTTTTCTATTCTGTTTCGTTGATCTGAGTGTCTGTTTTTGTGCCGGTACCATGCTGTCTTGATTACAGCTTTGTAATACATCTTCAAGTTTGGGATTGTGATGCCTCCATTTGTGGTTTTCTTTTTCAAGAGAAAACTCCCTATTTGGAGTTTTTTCTGGTTCCATAAAATTTTAGGATTGTTTGTTCTACCTCTGTGAAGAATACTGGTGTTTTTTTGATAGGGATGGTATTGAATCTGTAGATTGCTTTGGGTAGTATTGACATTTTAACAATATTTGTTCTTCCTATCCAGGAGCATGGAATATTTTCCCATTTTTTGGTGTCTTCTTCAATTTCTCTCATAAGCTTTCTATAGTTTTCAGTGTATAGATTTTTCACCTCTTTGATTAGGTTTATTCCTAGATATTCTATGGTTTTTGATGCAATTGCAAATGGGATCAATTCCTTGATTTCTCTTTCTGTTGCTTCATTATTGGTGTATAGGAATGCAACTGATTTCTGTGCATTTATTTTATATCCTGAAACTTTGCTGAATTCATGGATCAGTCTAGCAGTTTTCTGGTGGAATCCTTTGGATTTTCCACATAGAGTATCATGTCATCTGCAAATAGTGAAAGTGTGACCTCCTCCTGGCTGATTTGGATGCCTTTTATTCCTTTGTGTTGTCTGAATGCTGAGGCTAAGACTTCCAATACTATGTTGAATATGGTGAGAGTGGATATCCCTGTCATGTTCCTGACCTTGGAGGAAAGTTCTCAGTTTTTCCTCATTGAGGATAATGTTAGCGGTGTGTCTTTAATATATGCCTTTTTGATCTTGAGGTGTGATCCCTCTATCCCTACTTTCTTGAGGGTTTTTATCAAGAAAGGATGCTGTACATTGTCAAATGCTCTCTCTTCATCTATTGAGAGGATCATGTGGTTCTTGTCCTTTCTTTTATTGATGTGATGTATCACATAGATTGTTTTGCAGATATTGAACCAGCCCTGCATCCCAGGTATAAATCCCACTTTGTTGTGGTGAATAATTCTTTTAATGTATTGCTGGATCTGGTTGGCTAATATCTTGTTGAGGATTTTTACATCCATGTTCATCAGGGAAATTGGTCTATACTTCTCCTTTTTAGTGGGGTCTTTGGTTTTGGAATCAAGGTAATGCTGGCTTCATAGAATGAGTTTGGAAGTTTTCCTTCCATTTCTATTTTTTAGAACAACTTCAAACGAATAGGTGTTAACTCTTCTTTAAATGTTTGGTAGAAGTCCCCTAGAAAGCCATTTGGCCCTGGACTCTTGTTTTATGGGAGATTTTTGATTACTAATTCAATTTCTTTACTGGTTATGGGTCTGTTCAAATTTTATATTTCTTCTTATTTCAGTTTTGGCAGTTTATATGTCTCTAGAAATTTTTCCATTTCTTCCAGATTGCTCATTTTATTGGTGTATAATCCCTCATAACATTCTCATATTATTGTTTTATTTCTGCAGTGTTGGTTGTGATCTCTCCTCTTTCATTCTTGATTTTATGTATTTGGGTCCTCTCCTTTTTCTTTTTGATCAAATGGCTAGGGGTTTATCAACTTTCTTAATTCTTTCAAAGAACTAGCTCCTGGATTCATTGATCTGTTTTTTGTTTGTTTGTTTGTTTGTTTGTTTGTTTGTTTTGTTTCAATAGCATTGATTTCTGCTCTAATCTTTATTATTTCTTTATTATTTCCTTCTTTAATTTCCTTTATTATTTCCTGCTCTAATCTAATCTTCTGCTTGTTTTGCATTTTATTTGCTGTTCTTTTTCCAGCTCTTTACAGTGTAAGGTTGGGTTGTGCATCTGAAACCATTCTTCCTTCTTTAAGAAGGCCTGGATTGCTATACAATTCCCTCTTATGACTGCCTTTGTTGCATCATAGAGGTTTTTGGCTGTTGTGTTATCATTTTTCGTTGGCTTCCTTTTACTTTTTCATTTCCTTTTTAAATTCTTGGCTAGCCCATTTTTAGTCTCCAAGTAATTGTTATTTTTCCAAATTTTTTCTCGTGGTTGATTTCGAGTTTCATAGCATTGTGGTCTGAAAATCTCAATCTTTTTGTAATTGTTGAGGGCTGATTTGTGACCCAGTATGTGATCTTTTTGGAGAATGATCCATGTACACTTGAGAAACATGTGTATTTTGCTGCTTTAGGATGAAATGTATTATATATATATATAAAATCTGTTAAATCCATCCAGTCATTCAAAGCCATTGTTTCTTTGTTGATTTTCTGTTTAGATGATCTGTCCATGCTATAAGTGGGGTGTTGAAGTCCCCTACTATTATGGTATTATTATCAATGAGTTTCTTTATGTTTGTGATTAACTTATTTACATATTTGGGTTCTCTACGTTTGGAGCATAAATGTTTACAATTGTTAGATCTCGGTGGATAGGCCCCTTAATTATGATATAATGTCCTTCCTCATCTCTTGTTACAGTCTTTATTTTAAAATCTAGATTGTCTGATATAAGTATGGCTACTCTGGCTTTCTTTTGGCATGATATATGGTTCTCCATCCCCTTATTTTCAATCTGAATGTGTCTTTAGGTCTAAAATGGGTCTCTTGGGGCGCCTGGGTGGCTCAGTCAGTTAAGCAGCCGACTTCGGCTCAGGTCATGATCTCACGGTCCGTGAGTTCAAGCCCCGTGTCGGGCTCTGTGCTGACAGCTCAGAGCCTGGAGCCTGTTTTGGATTCTGTGTCTCCCTCTCTCTGACTCTCCCCTGTTCATGCTCTGTCTCTCCCTGTCTCAAAAAAAAAATAAAACGTTAAAAAAAATTTTTTTTAATAAATAAATAAATAAATAAAAATAAAATGGGTCTCTTGTAACAGCATATAGGCGGATCAAGTTTTCTTATCCATTCTGTTACCCTATGTGTTTTGATTGGAGCATTTAGTCCATTAACATTTAGAGTGAGTGCCTGTAGAGTTGGAATTTCTGGTGGTGTTCTTTGGTCCTTTGTAGTCTTTGTTGCTTTTGGTCTTTTTGTGGGTTTTTTTTTTTTCATCTTTTCTCCCCTTAGCGAGTCTTCCTTAAAATTTCTTGCAGGGCTGGTTTAGTAGTCATGAACTTCTTTAATTTTTGTTTGGGAAACGTTTTATCTCTCCTTCTATTTTGAATGACAACTTTGCTGGATAAAGAATTCTTGGTTGCATATTTTTCCAATTCAGCACATTGAATATATCCTACAATTCCTTTCTGGCCTGCCAAGTTTCTGTGGATAGGTCTGCTGTGAACCTGATCTGTCTTCCCTTGTAGGATAGGGACCTTTTTCCCCCTTGCTGCTTTCATGATTCTTTCCTTGCCTGAGTATTTTGTGAATTTGACTATTATATGCCTTGTTGATGGTCGTTTTTTGTTGACTCTAAAGGGAGTCTCTGGGATTCCTGGATTTTGATGTCTCTTTCCCCAGGTTAGGAAAGTTTCCACTATGATTTGCTCACATAAAGCTTGTACTCCTTTTTTTTCTTCATCTTCTTATGTTATTCCTTTTTAATGAGTCACTGAGTTCTCTAATTTTATATTGTGCTCTTTTGCCTTAGTCTCCCTCTTTTTTTTTTTTTTGATTCATTATTCTCCCAAAAGTTTGTCCTCTATATTGCTAATTTACTGCTCTGTTTCATCCATTCTTGCCGCCATGGCACTCATTCGAGATTGCAGCTCAGTTATAGCATTTTTTATTTCATCCTGACTAGCTTTACTTCTTTTATCTCCATAGAAAGGGATTCTAATCTATTTTCAACCCCAGCTAGTATTCTTATAATTGTGATTCTAAATTCTGGTTCAGACATCTTGCTTTTATCTGTGTTAAGTCCCTCGCTGTCATTTCTTCCTGTTCTTTCTTTTGGAATAAATTCCTTCATTTTGTCATTTTGAAGGAAGAAAAGGAATTAATAAAGTAAAAAATTAATTAATTAATTTAAAACAACCCAAAAAATCAAACAAGGATGCTATTCTAGGTGTATTTTGGTCTCATTGTTTAAAGAAGCTCGATAGATTAGAGAAAAAATGGGAAAAAAAGAAAAAAAGGAAAACGATTGAAAATTTGAAAAAAAAAGAATACAATAAAATAGAATAAAATGAAGTGATAGAATAAAATAGAACTTTAAAAATTTACAAAAAGGTAAAAAAAATATACTAGAAAATTTAAAGAAAAATCTTTTTAATAAAAATGGAAAATAAAAATACTTTTTTTCTCTTTCTGTACTCAAGAATAAGAAAAGAAAAAAAATCGAATAGTTGGATGAGCGAACAAAATAAAATACGATTTAAATTACATCCAGTTTCTCCTAGAAGTCAAATTATGAAGCACTTTATAGCCTGTAAACTAAGCAGGCAGAGTGACTTGTGGTGTTCCTCAAGACCGCCATAGGCCCAGTTGGCAGGGCTTGGTGTAATGGCTTTGTTCTCCACTAGATGGCACTGCTTAGCTTACTAGGGTTGATTGTTGTGGTGCTTGTAGGCATGTATGCATATGTGCAGGAGGGGTGAAAATGGGGTCACCCCATTACCCAGTCTCTAGTATCAGAACTCTGTGCTCTCCATGACCAGTTATCAAGCACCCCTCCTTTGTCTCCAGCTTCTGTCTACTACCCACTTCTACACTGTCCATGACCAAGCCATTAGACTGCCAGGATCACCTCCTTGAGTTTTAGCTCAGAAGTTTTAGCTCCCTCTTGAGTTTTAGCTGTGTTTACAAACCCCTCACTTCTGAGTGATTGCGGTTTTGACCTCCTCAGACCCTCTGGCGGAGAGTCTCACCAAGCAATGGCCAGGTATCAGCCCACAACAAAAAAAGTTCATGTGATCATGTAGCAGCAGCATTTCAGGGATTATGGTAAATCACAATGCACATCTGACACAAGGCTTCATCCTTAATGTCCTTGTTCCAACTCTAGAGAATATGGTTGTTCTCCAGGATCCACTGGGACCTTTGCCCATGGGAAAGCCACACAGCCTCTATCCAATGTCCCCCCTGCAGGGGAACCACCTCTCCCTGTGTGGCCAGAGAACCCCTCAGACCTCTCTCTCTGCTCCTGGGGACTCATGCTTCCCACCAGAGCCCCACCAGGTACCAAGCTGCAGAGTTTCAGACTCCACACGTCCCCTCTTTATAGAGTCTTAATGGAATTAAAACCCTCTCCTTTCTCCTTTCTTTTTTGTTCAGTCTCTGCAGCCCTTTCCACTCTTCCTCTTTCTCTCCAGCTGCTTTCAGGGGGGATCCTTTTCCTGTTCTCCCTCCCAACCCTGTCTCCATCCTCTCTTCAAGCAAAAACAGCTCCCTTCCCTCTGTGGCTTCTCTTGCCCCCAGTTCATGTGTCCACACTGCATACCTGCTGAGTTCTGTGGTTCATGTATATAGATTGTTGTGTTAATCCTCAAATCAGTTTTCTAAGTGGGCAAGATGGTTTAGTGTTGATCTTACTGCATTTCATGGGCAAGAGATGCAAGAAAACTTCCATGCTGTTCCACCATCTTGGCTCTTCAGACAAAATAGAGTTTAAAAAAAAGTTTAAGACAAAGAAGATTATTATTTAATGATAAAGTGTTCAATCCAACAAGAAAATAACATTTGTAATTATTTATGCACCCAACAAATGAACACCTAAATAGGTAAAGCAAATATTAACATTTCTAAAGAGAGACATAGATCACAATACAAAATAGGAGGGGACTTTAATATGCTATTTTCCACTAATGGATAGATCATCCAGATAGAAAAGCATTGGATTTAAAGGACTCTAATAATAAACCAGAAGGATGTAACAGACATACAAATAACATTCCATCCAAAAGCAACAGAATACACGTTTTTCTCAAACACACGTGAAACATTCTCCTGGATAGATCATATGTTAGGCCACAAACTTTGAACTAATAAATAAATTCACTAAAGTTGCAGGAAAGAAAATTAATAATATAAATATCTGTTGTATTTCAATACACTAATAATGAACTATCCAAAAAAAAAAGAAATTAACAATCCCCTTTACAATTGGATCAAAAGAATAAAATACCTAGAAATAAATTTAACCAAGGAAATTAAAGATGTGTTCAGTGGAAACTATAAGACTTTTATGAAAGAAATTGAAGCCAACAGAAAAAAAAAAAAAAGTCAAGGTGTTCCATGCTCATGGGTTGAAAGAATTAATATTGTTAAAATTTCTGCACTTCCCAAAGCAATCTACAGATTCAGTGTAATCTCTTTCAAAATTCCAATGCCATTTTTAAGAGAAATAGAACAAACAATCCCAAAATTTGTATGGAACCACAAAAGATCCCAAAGAGCCAAAGCAATCTTCAGAAAGAAGAACATAGCTGGAGGCATCACACTTCCTAATTTCAAACTAATATTACAAAACTATAGTAACTGAAATAGTAATGGCATAAAAACAGACACATAAATCAATGGAACAGAATAGAGAACCCAGAAATAAACCCATGCTACAGAGTAGTCAAGAATATACAATGGGGAAAGGAGAGTCTCTTCAATAAATGGTGCTGGGAAACTTGACAGATACATGTGAAAGAATGAAACTGGACCACTTCCTATGCCACACATAAAAATCATTATAGATTAATAGACTAAATCTAAAAATAAAAACTTGCATGTAAGACCTGAAATCATTAAACTCCTAGAAGAAAACATAGGTGGTAAGTTCCTTGACATCAGTTTTGTTGATGATTTTTTGGATTTGACACCAAATGGAAAAGCAAAAACAAATGAATGGGACCTTACCAAAAAAAAAAAAAAAAAGTGTACAACAAAGGAATCCATCAATAAATGAAAAGTCAACTCCTTATTAGAAAAAATATTGGGATGCTTGGGTGGCTCAGTTGGTTTAGCATCTGACTCTAGATTTCAGTTCAGGTCATGATCTTGTAGTTTGTGGGTTCAAGCCCCACATTGGGCTCTAAGCTAGCAGTGTGGAGACTGCTTGGAATCCTCTCTCTCTCTCTCTCTCTCTCTCTCTCTTTCTCTCCCTCCCTCCCTTTCTCTGGCCTTCCCCAGCTCTCTCTCAAAGTTAATAAATAAAATTTAAATGAAATATTTTTTTAAAGAAAACGTATTTGTAAATCATACATCTGATAAGGGGTTAACATCCAAAATTTATAAATAACTGATACAACTCAATAGTAAAAATCAAAACAAAAAATCAAAAAACAATCCAATTTAAAAATGGGAAGGGGGCCTGAATAGACACCTTATGAAGAAGACATACAGGTGGCCAACAAACACATGAAAATGTGCTCAACATCACTAGCCATCAGGGAAATGAAATTCAAAACCACAATGAGATATTGCCTCACACCTGTTAGAATGGCTATTTACAAAAAGACAAGAAATAACAAGTGTTGGTGAGAACGTGGAGAAAAAAGAACACTTGTGCATCGTTGACAGGAATGCAAACTGGTGCAGCCACTATGGGAAATAGTATGGAGGTTCCTCAAAACATTAAAAATAGAATTACCATACAATCCAGCAAGCAATTCTGCTTCTGGGTATTTACCCAAAGGAAACAAAAACACTAAGTTTAAAAGATATATGCACTCTCATGTTTATTGTAGCATTATTTACAACAGTCAAGACAGAAACAACCTAAGGGTCCATCAATGATGAGTGGATGAAGAAATAATGGAATATTATTCAGCCATAAAAAGAAAGAAGTCTTGCCATTTGTGACAGCATGGATGGATCTTGAGAGCGTTATGCTAAGTCAAATAAGTCAGACAGAAATACCATATGATCTCACATACATGTAGAATCTAAACAGAAGAAAAAGAAGAGGGGAAATAGGAGGGGGTGAGAGAGGAGGGAGAGGAGGAAGAGAAACTGAACTGATAGATACAGGGAACAGATTGGTAGTTGCCAGAGGCAGGGGTTGGGAGTGGGTGAAGGGGGTCAAAAGTTACAAACTTCCAGTTATAAAATAAATAAGTCACAGGGATGCAATATGCAGCATGGGACTATTGTTCATAATACCGTATTCTATATTTGAAAGTTGCTAAGAGAGTAAATCTTAAAAGTTCTCATCACAAGAAAGAAAAATTTAACTATGTGTGATGATGGACATTTACTAGACATATTGTGGTGATCATTTTGCAATATATACAAATAGAAAATCAATACATTGTACACCTGAAACAAATATAATGTTATATGTCAATTATCTCAATTTAAAAAACAATAAAATAGAACTATCATGCAATCTAGCAATTCCATATCCAAAGGAGATGAATGCAAGATACCAAATAGACATACACATTCTCATGTTTATTGCAGCATTACTCACAATAGCCAAAACATGAAAATAACCTAAGTGTCCATCAATGGAGAAATGGACAAAGAAGATGATAGATAGATAGATAGATAGATAGACAGTAGATAGGGACACACACACACACACACACACACACATAATGGAATACTATTCAGCCATGGGGGAAAAAAGGAAATTCTTCCATTTGCAAAAAAGTGTGGATGAAACTTCAAGACATTGTGCTAAGTGAAATAAGTCAGAGAAAGACAAATACTGTATTGTATCTCTTACATGTAGAATCTAAAAAAGAAAAGAAAAAGATAAAAAAAAAAAAGAAACAAAATCATAAAAGCAGAGAGTAAAATGGTGGTTACCAGGAGTTTGAGGGTGGAAGAATGGGACTAGTAGGTAAATAATCTAGTAGATAGTAGCAGTATCTACTAGTAGTATCTAGTAGATAAATACGTCTAGCAGTACTAGATAGTAACTAGTAGATAAATAAGTCTTGGAGACCTAATACACAGTATACTGATTACAAACAAAAGAAACAAAACAAACAAAAAAGCCTATATTGTAGACATTAGAGTTGCTAGCTAAGAGACTAGATTTTGTTTTTTAACACTAGAAAAAATTATCATTAGGTAACATGATAGAGGTATTAGCTAATGCTACTATGAAAATTGTATTGCACTATAAATGTATCAAATCAATATGTTGTACACCTTATACTTACAGTGTTGTACGTCCAATAAAACTCAATAAAAAATTTTTTTTAAAGAAATTATCAGAGTGGGGCACCCGGGTGGCTCAGTCGGTTAAGCGTCTAACTTCGGCTCAGGTCATAATCTCACAGCTTGTGAGTTCGAGCCCCAGGTCGGGCTCTGTGCTGTCAGCTCAGAGCCTGGAGCCTGTTTCAGATTCTGTGTCTCTTTCTCTCTCTGCCCCTCCCCCACTTGTGCTCTGTCTCTCTCTGTCTCTCAAAAATAAATAAATGTAAAAAAAAATTTTTTTAAAGAAATTATCAGAGTGCCTGGCTCAGTCAGAAAAGCATGTGACTTTTTTTGTTTTTTTTTTTAATTTATTTTTGAGGAGGGAGAGGGGCAGAGAGACATGAGGACAGAGGATCCTAAGTGGGCTCTGCACTGACTGCAGAGAGCCTAATGCAGGGAACTGTGAGATCATGACCTGAGCCAAAGTCGGACACTCAACCGACTGAGACACCCAGGTGCCCCAAAAGCATGTGACTCTTGATCTCAGGGTTGTAAGTTTGAGCCCACACTGAGTATAAAGATTACTTAAAATTCATTCATCTATTCATTCATTCATTTAAAAAGACACTATCAAGGGGCACCTGGGTGGCTCAGTCGGTTAAGCATCTGACTTCGGCTCAGGTCATGATCTCACAGTTAGTGAGTTTGAGCCCCATGTCGGGCTCTGTGCTGACAGCTCAGAGCCTGGAGCCTGCTTTGGATTCTGTGTCTCCCTCTCTCTCTGCCCCTCCCCCATTCGCATTGTCTCTCTCTCTCTCTCTCTCTCAAAAATAAATAAACATTAAAAAAAATAAAAAGAGAGTATCAAGAGATGAAAAAACAGCCTACAGAATGTGAGAAAATACTGGCAAATTATATATCTGATAAGGGTCTAGTATCCAAAATATGTAGAGAATTCTTACAATACAAGAACAAAAAATCCAATTAAAAATAGTCAAAGGACTGGGATTGCAAGCTGATGCAGCTACTCTGGAAAACAATATGGAGGTCCCTCAAAAAATTGAAAATAGAACTACCCTACGATCCAGCAATTGCACTACTAGGCATTTATCCACGGGATACAGGTGTGCTATTTCGAAGGGACACATGCACCCCCATATTTATAGCAGCGCTACCAACGATAGCCAAAGCATGGAAAGAGCTCAAATGTGCATCAATGGATGAGTGGATAAAGAAGATGTGGTAAATATATACAATGGAGTATTACTTGGTAATCAAAAAGCATGAAATCTTGCCATTTGCAACTACGTGGATGGACTGGAGGGTATTACGGAGGGTATTATGCTAAGTGAAATTAGTCAGCCAGAGAAAAACAAAAATCATATGACTTCACTCATGTGAGGACTTTAAGAGACAAAACAGATGAACATAAGGGAAGGGAAACAAAAATAATATAAAAACAGGGAGGGGAGGCAAAACAAAAGAGACTTATAAATATGGAGAACAAACCAAGGGTTACTGGAGGGGTTGTTGGAGGGGGGATGGGATAAATGGGTAAGGGGCACTAAGGAATCTACTCCTGAAATCATTGTTGCACTATATGATAACTAATTTGGATGTAAATTTAAAAAACTAAAAAATAAAACAAGCTAAAAAAAAAAAAAAAAAGTCAAAGGAGTTGAACAGACATTCCTCCAAACAGGATATAGAAATAGACAACAAGCACATGAAAAGATGTTTAAGTTCATTGGTCACTAGGGAAATGCAAATCAAAACCAAAATGAAGTGCCACTTCACACTCACTAGAACAGTTATAATAAAAAATGGACAATAACAAGTATTATCAAGGATGTGGAGAAATTAGAACCCCTGTACATTTATCACAGGAAAGTAAAATGAATTAGCCATTGTGGAAAATAGTATAGTAGTTGATCAGAAAGCTAAACAAAATTACCACAGGACCTAGTAATTCCACTCCTCCATGTAACCCAAAAGAATTAAAAGCAAATAATCAAACATGTATACACATGTTCACAGCAGCATTATGAGAGGTGGAAACGGTCAATATCCATCAATGGATGAATGGATAAACGAATTGTGCTATATACGTACAATGGAATATACTCAACCATAAAAAGGCATGAGTACTAACACATGTTACAACATGAATGAACCTCAAAACATTATGCTAGGTGAAGTAGCCAAACACAAAAGTCACGTATTATATGATTTCATTCATATAATATCCAGGATAGGTAAGTAACAGGGACAGAACACACATTGGTGATTGTCAGCAATGGGGGCAGGGAGGAATGGAGAGCAACTTCTTAATGGGTACAGTGTTTCCTTTTGGGATGAGTAAAATATTTCAGGACTATTAGAGATGGTGGTTGCACACAATCTCATGGATGTACTGAATTAATCAAATTAATCACTTTAAAATTGTTGATTTCATGTTATCTGAATTTCACCTCAATTATTAATAATGTTTTTTAAAAAGACAAGAGGACCCAAAGTCAGATTAAAACTTCCAGTGTCTTTCCTGCAGGGTCAGATCTTGTGTCCCAGTGCCCTTAACTTCCCACTTATCATCACTGAAAAAGTAGGCATGAGATTATTTGCCTTAGACATCTTACAGGAGTCTTACAAAGTCCAAAGAAATGATATAGTTAATAAAGGTGAAACTACCTGGATACTGTTAAGATCTACAAACAAGTTCTCAGTGATTCCTGTGGTGCTATGCCAGGCACTGTGTGTTTTGTGCATCTGTCATGTCCTCATCCTGCACTGTGAAGGCACAGTTACACAGGAGGAAACTGAGAGCTAGAAGAACCTGCCTTGTGGCACTAGAATGGAGCTCAGGTGTCTAATCCCAGAGACACACCAAACTCTTTCTACCACAACACACTGACCCTGCTCCAGCAGACTCACTAATTCCCAGCCTTCAAAGTTGCATGGTTTAGCAGCAATCTTGCACAATTGGCAATGGTTATCTGAACTTTTCTAAATAACTACTTTCTGTTAGCCTCATCCATCACTCACTTTATGTCCTTAACTCATGTCATTTATGGTCAAGACTATTCTTTTCAACAACAGCTCAGGAGCTTAGAAGGAACAAGAAATATATCCAATAGTTGCCTCATTATGAATAATTGTAGTTTGCACTGAAGAAAAGCCTCCACATGAGCTGGAAATGTTGCAGGACTAGATCAGTGCCCTCTACTGCTACACCTACCTCCTACCCACCAACCACCCAACCAAAGAGGGCTGGGGCACACGTAATGCATGAGCACAGGAAAGAGGAAGTTCAAAAGTCAGGGATCCTCAGGTGGCCACTGTGTCTCTCTATGAACTACAGAAATAATAGTAACAATGGATATTTGTTGCAAACCTACATGTTGCAAGCATGGTCTTTATGTTAAATTAGTTATCCTCATAACCATTGCAAATGGGGGCTATTTTCCTGCATATTTCAGATATATCAGAGGCTCCAGTGACATAATCCATTCTTCTAATAAGTAGGGATTGGGGCATGTCCTGTCAGGGAGCTGGGCAGACAGAACAATAGTCACAGCTTCTTGACACAAGCAGCTAATAGTCCTATGGGTTGGGGAGGGGGGATGTATATCACCAAGATAGGCATCAGAAAGGGGTCAGGAAGGCTGCACAGCAATAGCCATGCACAGAACAAGTAGGGGTGGGTCAGAGGAGCTGGCATTAGGGACTCAGGTGAAAGAAGATGTGTAAAGGGAGGCAAAGGCAAGAAACAGCGTGCCAGGGTCTCTACAAAATGATAGGGAAACCCAAGCCCACCTCCTGCTCCAGGAGATGAGGTTCTAGAGTACCAGCCACCCACTGGATGGCCATCCTTCCCTGAATTCAGAAATGAGTGAGTATGTGTAAGCTGAGAGGCAGGGGGGTTGTCTTGTGTGCAGACACCTCCTGAGGAGAACAAGCCAGTACCCTTCCCAGGTACTTATGGGACCTTCCCTCCTCCCAACCTATGATACCTCTCTGTGCCTGGAGTTCCAGACCCTCCTTAGTGACATTGTAAGAGTTTCCCAACACCCAGCAAGTCTCTCTGACTCTTTGAACCTAAACGTTCCTATATAAACAATGGATACCCCTCCTTCCAGGGCTATGGGGTTAAATGCAACAGGGCTCAGTGGCAAGCATGTGGGTGACTCCCCCTATTATGTTCAGCACAGTCTCAATGCCTGACAGCTCTTAACTTACCTGCCTATTCCTTCTGATACCCCTAGGAAGTAGAAATTGTTGTTAGACAGTTTAACAGGTAAAACGACTGTGTAACTGTTGTTAGACAATTTAACAGGTGGGACAGCTAAGGCACAACAAGGTCATGAAGCCTGTCTAAGGTCAGAAAGCTAGTAGCTAATACCAGCTGTAGCACCTGGCTTCAGAGTGCCCATTCTGGCCCTGAGGAAGAGCCCACATCCACCTTCTTCCTGACCCTGCCCAGACAGCAGATCCTCCACACCATGTTGGAGGCCATGGAAACAGTCACCCTGATGGAACTAGACAGAGGACATTGGAGGCCAACATGGCACTGAAGTTTCCAAGCAGAAGGTGGCTACAGGCATGACATCTAGGTGAACAGCAGAAAACCTGAGGCTAACAAAGGAGGTGCTGCCAGTCTACTGAAAAAAAAAAAACTGAAGATAAAAGAAAGGCACAGCTTGAGTGGCATGCCTCTGAGCTCCACCTGGTCCTAATGAATTGCATTAGCAATGAGCCAGGCCTTCACCAGCCCAGAGAGCCATTAGGTAGAGTTTCTGGTGTCCAGAATTCATACTAGATTCCATTTCTTTGTGATTCATATCCTTTCAATTAGTCTCTCTGATGTTATTGAACACTCTTTATATATACAATTCATGTTGTCAAAAATCAATGTGTCTGAAGGAATTGAAGTCTTTTGATAAAGTCAGTGTTTCTCAGAATGAGTTTAGTCTTCTCAAAAGATAAATGGTATTCTTCCTTAAAGTTCATTTTATGCCTACTAATACGACATCAATCAGACATAGGGTGACTATGAAATACATCATCCAAGCAAGACACTTTTGAGAGTGACCAGGGGCTCTGTTAATGACACCAGGACAGCTGACATAAGCCAGATCTGACCAGAGTAAACTGGGGCACCTAGTCAACCTGGTCAGACAGGAAATGGAAAATGCATTGCATCACTGATGGTTTCCCAGACAGAAAGACATTGGCCTTTTGTGGGGCAGCATGTGTTTTCTACATCTGTGATTTTTAAATGTTCAGATACCTGTCACATTAGTATTAGTTTGTGCCACTACACTGATCTACAGTAAACAGAGAAGGTATCACAAACATAGGCTCATCTAGGACACTGCCCTTTCATTTTGAATTTAGTTACTATTTAGGCAGAATTATAAGTATATTTGTGGGATTTATTTACTGTGTAGAGCAGATTTATAAGTATGTTTCTAGAAATAATGACAAATCACTCTCAAATACATGATTTAGGTGGCATGGAACTTTCACTTTAATGATATTTAACTCACATACCAAAATAGATGAATCCAAATTGCTCCATTTCTTTGAATCATTCTTTTATCTGGCTCCCTAAAGAGAGAAAATTTAATTTGCAAAGATTCAAGATAGAACTCCAAAGTGTGCTCCAAGGGATATCAGAACAGAATGAGATCGCTAGAAAGGAAACATCATTCGTATCTATATCATAAGGTTTACAGGCAAAGTCTTCATGAGAAAGCTCTTATAAACTGGAGCGAGTGTCCAAAAATCTGATTTTCATCAGAAAATCTGAGTCAGCATCTAGTGTTCTATGAGAAATTAAACTTGCAGCTTTTTCAGAGTCCAGCTCAGCTCCCGCAGGATGCAGACTGCTGCAGATCCCCACCACACAGTGCAGAGAACACCTTGCTGGAATCTGTAGGCATCACATTATTTGCCACGGAGGTGACAATCTCATTTCGTACAAGGTGGGAATTTGGACTCTGCCCTGAGAACGGGGCCTCTTTGACTCAGCAGATAGAGAAAAGATAGATGTTCTGTCTAGACAGGAGCGTGATCTGGAGGAAAATCTGGCTCAAAGCAGTCAGGACACCCTACTCTTGTGACAGCCAAGTGCTTTCACACATTTGATTACTCAAATCTCACAGCAACACTGTGGTAGTGGCTAGTGAGTTGTTCCTCAAACCCTCCCTCTTCCCTCCTCCACACAAAATAAGGACCACATTTCTCAGCCCCCTTTTTCAGCTCATGCTGTGTGACATGGAATGTGAGTAGAGGCGATGTGTGCTATGTAACCTCATACATGTCTTCTATCTCTTCCATTGTCTGCAGCCAGATGTCAACGTCAAGGGCATCCCAGAAGCCAGGCTTTGGGAATGGCAGGGGCTCCATCCAGATGTCGAGCCTGGGTCTGTGGATCACAGCACAAAGCACCCTCACCCCTAAACTCCATGGACTGACTGGACTGTATGTGAACAAGGAATAAGATGCTAGATATTTAGCCAAGCCACCAAGAAGCTGAAGTACATCTATTATAGCAGCTGGCTGTACCTTAACTGATAAAAAGAGTGACATTAGGTGGCTTCAGGCTGGCAGAGGGGGGAGAGCTATTGCGAATTGCATACCTTGGGCATCTACTACACCCCAGGCATCCTGCCAGTGCTTTCCTTACCTTATCACATGTAATGTTTACAACCATTCTGGTGACTTTCTTATTATGTTGTATGATGCAATATTTACAACCACTCTACCAAGGAGTTCTCTCCATCTCCATTTCACAACCAAGGGAAAGGTAGCTCAGAGGAGTTAAGTACTTTGCTTAAGATCTGGCAGCTGGCACTTATCAGTGGTAGGAATTTAACCTGGGTCCAATTCCAAAGCTGAGCTCTTTCATTAAAGCAGAGCTCCCGCTTGTCCTGGTTCCATGCTCAAAGCTACTCCCACAACATCATTCAGTCTAAAGTGTATCTTGAGCATGACATAAAATGATGACATCAGCAGTTTATTGAGGTACTCCCTGCCTTGTCCCTCCCTGTCCTGAGCCAGAACATCCTCCTCCAGGGTCTCCCCTAGCAGGGACCGGAGCTGTGTGACACCCACTCACATCCCCAAACCCACCACGCACAGGGCTCAGCCACACCCCACCATGCAACTGCAGTCCCTGGAGCTGAGTGCTGTGCTCATTCTGCACCCCCTGCAGCCACCAGCCCCGGGCACTCACACCTCCTGAAGGGTTGGTGTGTAGATACTCCAGCTCCTTTCCCTTGGAAAGTGTGCGTTTGCACCAGCCTAGAGTTTCTGACCTCCCATCTGTGGTAGCTGACTGCACTGCTCTCTGCCCTGCTCTCACTTCTTTCCTGCATCTCCCAAGCAAACTCCTTGCCCTGAATTCTTATCTCAGAGTTTGCTTTTGGGGGAATCAAACCTGCTGCTAGCCCTGGGCCTGAACCAGATCCAAACTTGCCCCCATCTCCTCTCATTTAGATTCATCTGTTTAGATCCCACTGCTCTAAGCTGTTCAGCTTAGTTCAAGAAATATTTCCTGCACCCATGAGGGCAGCCAGACCTGGAGACACAGAAGTGACTCAAATGTGTCTGTGCCAGCAAACAGCCCCAGGGCTAAGTGGGAAAGGCAGCCAGAGGGACAGGAGATTCTGACCTAAGGCAGTTGGTAAAGGGATGGCTGTTTGCTCTCATACTCACTGAGTGCCGGCTCTGTTGCAGGCACTGAGCACCCAGCAGGGAATAAAGAGACAACCCCTGTCCTTGAGAGCTTCAATTCCAATGGAGACAGACAGCCACAAATGGGTCAGGTGGAGTCACTGCTGCCAGCACCCAGGATGGGGAGGAGTCAAGGTCAGCTGCAGGCCTTGGAGCTGAGCCAGTCGAAAGATGAAGCTATCAAAGCCACAGGAGTGAAGGTCTCAGAGTTGAAGAAGCCTATCAGACATTCAAGTAAAGAACTGGGGATTCAGAGGAGAGGGCCAGGCAAGAGAAAAACTGCCGATGAATTTAAACTTTTCTAAAGTTATAGCAATATTTAAAACACTCATATTTCCATTCAATTCAACTGCTCAGAATCTCCCACGGGCCAGTCTGGGAGATGGAATTTTTGCTACAAGTCTTCCTATTCAGGCAGCTAAGGGGGAGGGGCGGGGGGGTTCACTGTGACACACAGGTCCAAGTGCTGCTCTTGCTGCAGAAGAGGTGTGATTTGGGTGCTGCACTTTTCTTCCTTGCTCCTTGCTGTGTCTCTGCCACCACAGTACTAGTAACACCACTCTGGGTGCCTGGGAGGATCCAATGTCAAGCCCTGATGGAAACACACACTCAAGAAATGTTAGTTTTCCCCTCTTCCCTCTCTCTGTACCTCAGGAGACTCCATAATACTATTTCTAACTAATGTGTGTCTGCAAGACCAATTGTGGTTTGAAGGTGAGATATCTCCCCTGTGTGTCCCCCTACTCATCTACTGAACCCAGGCACTGCCTAACACACACCTTATCAGGCACCTGGCACATGGTCTGTGCACTCTCCCATGGCCACCCCCCCTATGAGGGCTGGCTGTGACCGTAGGAGCACCAGTCAGAACATGCATCCACAGGCATCACCCTTGTGATCCCAGCCCCTTGCTGGGTTTAATGAGGAGGAACACAAGACAGGTCCAGCCTCTGAGGACATCACAGTTGAATAAGGCATGCACACAGAGTTCAGAATGTTAGAATGAATGAGTGAAGGAGACCAGTCCCTGGGAAGCTCCCTCTTCCTTCACCTCCTCTCTTCTCCCCTGTGCCATGAAGAGACAATGAAGATGAATTCAGGAAGGCCCTTCCCAAAGACTTACTGGGTTCCAGGAGCACTCTCTCCCTATGCAAACCACTCCTAGCCTCCAGATATGTCACCTAGAACTGCATTCAGCATCAAGCAAAAGAAAACCCAAATCATAGTATTTTAAACATATGAGGCTACTTTACTGCAGTAAATTTCAAAGGAGAAAATCCTAGGCAGATGCATGTGCATCGTTTTGCTGTCCCATCCTCTGGCCATGGATGACTACTTCTCTAACTTCATCTTTGTCTCCATAGCAAGAGAGAAGCAGGGAAAACCATCCCTAGGTCACAAAAGCAAAACTTTACTGGAAACCATTATCTTCTAACTCATCAGCCAGACTGCATCACCTGGCAAGTTATAAATACCCAGAGGCCAGGGAAGGAGGAGTTTTTATCTGGACACATTGACCCCCAAACAAAATCAAGATTCTGGTATTCAGAAAGAAGGGAGTGGATACTAGGAGAGCAAACAGCCATTTCCACCATCCTAGACAAGGATAAAGAATTATTCTTGAAGAGTAACCCAGACCTGGTGCCAACCCCCTATGTCACAGTTGTCATTTACAAGGGCTGAGGCTGCCAAGGAGGCAGGCAGAATCTGTGGGGTCTTGGGCCTGGGAGACATGCATACAGACTCTTTGAATGCATGAAACACATCACAATTCTTTTTTTTAACACATCACATTTCTATTCCATCTCTAAGTTTCCAGTCTGTGGGAGCCATGTTCCCATCACAGAGCATAAGAACAAAGTTCATGGTCACCTCTATATATTCAATATACCTCAATAATGACCAGGGTGACAAACAGTTATGGGGTCCCTCCTTTCCTGTGAGTCTTCCCAGAGTCTGCAAAGGCCATGAACAATTCAGCTGATGCCATAAGTCCTAAAGCTTTCCAGATCACATTCATGTTCAGAGATTATTACCTGGTTCTCCAAGTGTTAGCCCTCCATCCAGCTAACAGAGACTCCCTGTGGGAAGAGTAGTTACTGTGTGTAGGGCACCCCCCCAAACACAGAGAGAATGGGCACTGCCCCCATGTGGAGGAAGGGGCATGCAGGGACACCCCTTTCCCCCATGTAGGGGGAATGGGTATGCCACCTTCTCACCTCACACCAGGCAAAGAGGTTCTTGAGAGAACTACTCAGACATCATGCTGAGGCCTCCTGGGGTGTGCAGGATGTGAGGAGAAGTCTAAAGGCAAAGGTAAGGTTAGGAGGCCTAAGGTATAGAGCAGAAAGCTGGGCCAGCTTGGGGACAAGCCACACTTTTGGCAAGACTGTCTGCCTGATTTAGTATGTTTGCCACATGTCTCCTTAGTCTCACAGAGAGAAGCAAGTCTGAGACCATCTCAAAGGGAAATATACCTAAGAGGACAATAGCTAGAAGGAAGACAGAAAATCCCCTAGGACAGATGAACCAAGGACCTCATCCAGGGATGGTAGGAAGATCTCACAGAACCTCCAAGGTTGCTGAGACAATGTAAGCAACTGTCCATGACCGATGTCCAAAGCTAGGTGACAAGCACAGCAGCCAGGTGGAACATTCCCTGCCTCTTCTGTCTGCATTCCCCATAGCAACCCTGCAGGGACCAAAAACCAAAACTAAGGAGCAAGATAACGTAGAGCTAGCTAACAGGGGAGAAGGCCCCAGTGGCCCTTTCCCCTAGTCCAGGCTCCCAAACCCCTGCTGTGGTCCCAGAGGATGGGGAAACAAGGGAGGAAGGAAGACTTAAATTGGGATGGGAGTTCAATGTGCTCGCCTTTATATCAGATTAGACTCAGAGGAACTTGAATCATGTTGGAGCCTGCCCAAAATACCCCGAGGGCACTTAAGGGGGCAGTAGAAAATGACCAATGTGGTGTCTTCTTTGATCATACCCCACCACCTTGGTGGGGTAATGAAATGGTTAAACTACATTTACTTATACATATATTTCTAGAATCAAATTAAAATATCAGGTTTAAAAAAGTCCCCAACTCTAGAAATATAACCACATAGAATTATATGAAGGCCAGCCACCCCATTTGTATTCCCAAGTTTATTCTTCAATTTTATTTTTTTTAATTGTTTTGAAATTTATTCATTTTTGAGAGAGAGACAGAGCACGAGCAGGGGAGAGGCAGAGAGAGAGGGAGACACAGAATGGAAGCGGGTGTTTCCTTTCCACAGCCTTCAAAACCTGCTTTCTCATTTGGAGAAGCAAGTCCACTAAAAGGAAGATTTTTCCAAAATCTTCCTACTGAGAATATTCCCATGAAGCGTGATGGCCATTTTTCATCCTTTACAACAGGACAGAGGAATTCCCAAGGAAGAGGCACCTCTCAAGCCATTGGTACATTCTTGAGTGTGTGTGGCCCCCACATGTGTGAGGTTGACTACACCCCATCTCCATGGGTCTCCCTTCAAAAAACAAGGGGATGTTTCCCCATAACCTTCCTTTTGAAAATGAAAAAGTGAAAAAATGACTTAGTTAAACCTGACTTTCTAAATAAAACTTTCCCTTTAGCAGGCCTGCAGAAACATGTCACGTATGGGGGCACCTAGTAAATGCCAGACACTCCTTGTGCATTATTGCTAGCCCTCACAACAGCCTCGGGAGCTAGGCCCTGCTTCCCCTATTTTACAGATGAGGAAACTGAATTTGAGATAGACGACCTTGTCCAAGGTGACCCAGACAAATGACAAGAGGTGGCAGTCTGTACTCCTTCCACTTCCCCACACTGTCTCCCTGCATATCAGATGGCCACTTGTATTATTTTCTGGAAGCAGTTGGGGGGGGGGGGAGCAAAAGAAAAGAAAAAAATTGCATCTACCTCATGCTAATAAATGTTCAGTGTATTGCTTTATCTCCTCATGTTAAAGGGTATCCAATTCCCAATAATAGTTCCTATTTCAGCAGCGTTAGAGTTCTTACCCCTGATGAAGCTAGTAAAGCCTTCATAGACTTGAAAGATGCAGAATCACAATCCCAAAACTGTAACTGGAAGAAAAGTTGAATTTTTTGGAGCCAGGTTAATTTTCAGTTAATTAGAATATAAGTGAAGAAGAGGGGCGCCTGGATGGCTCAGTCGGTTGGGCGATCAACTTCAGCTCAGGTCATGATCTCACAGCTCATGGGTTCAAGCCCTACGTCGGGCTCTGTGCTGACAGCTCAAAGCCTGGAGCCTGCTTCCGATTCTGTGTCTCCCTCTCTCTCTGCCCCTCCTCACCTCACATACTGTCTCTCTCTGTCTCTCTCAAAAATAAACATTAAAAAAATTAGAATATAAGTGAAGAAGAGAACATTTCTAAGGCAGCTGGCAGAGCATGTACAGATACACAGGAACACACACACACTTCTCAGACAATCCAAATATCATTCTAAGATGCTCAGTGTTACAGACACAAAGATAGAGCTGTGTGTCATCATCATCATATCTGAAACCCCCTGTTTCACCTAAATACTAAGTACTGCCCTTGTTTCCCTGCTGTTGCTTTCACCAGGTAAGTTCAATTCCAGCTGGAAAAGGAAAAAGTTACACGCACACACACGCACATTCTCTCTCTCTCTCTCTCTCTCTCTCTCTCAGAACATCATTATGATTATCTCACCCTGGGAAACGAAGAATGAGAATCACAAGAAGGCTGAAATGTAAAGATTAGGTTTATTGTTTTGTGGGAAGGGAGTAGCTAAAATCCCATACTAATGAGCAGAAGCTTCCTTTTTGTGTTTGTGTTATTAAATTTTATTTCACTGAGTAAGCAAAAGCCAGTAAAATTAGAAATCCTCATATTGTTGCCACACTGGGGACACTGTGTGTCCTTGTGACACCTTGTGTCAACCCACGGGAGCAGTGGACAGATGTACTAGGCACAGGTGCTCCCTCGGCTCACCCCCCCGCCCAGGCTCCAGAGGCTATCCTGCCCTGGTACCTATGGTTGGAGACTGGGGGATGAGCGTTCATTTCCTGCTTTGTCCCCCATACCTCATAACAAGTTGGTCTCTACTATAAGCACCCAGATCTCAATCCAACCAGTCCCTGAGGGAGAGTTTACAGAGGACCAGGTTAAGACCTACACGTACAGATAACACTTCTCACATTGACACAAACCTAATGCAACAATAAAAGAGTTCTCCTCCTTCCCCCAAGACCATAGCTCAAGGGATAAGACTCTTAACAATAAAGAACAAACTAAGGGTTGATGGAGAGGAGGTGGGTGGAAGATGGGCTAGATGGGTGATGGACATTAGGAGGGCAGTTGTTGTAATGAGCACTGTCTGTTGTATGTAAGTGATAAATCAACTCCTGAACTCTACTCCTGAAACCAATATTGCACTGTATGTTAACTAACTAGAATATAAATAAATAAATAAATAAAGGGAGCCTTTGCTGGCAGATGCCCCTAAGGCATCAAGAAGGAAAGCCATCCACTGTCCTCTGCCTAAAAGACTATTCCCACACTCCTATAAGGAGAGGGTGGTCTTTGCAGAGCCCATCCCAGAACCCCATCCTTTCTGATGTGCTGTGCTTAGGCCTCTGATATTTGGATTTCTATTTCCAAATTAAGTGCAAGACCTCTCTTATTTTGCCTTTCTTATTTTCTTCCGAAGTCAGAAAAGCCACAATGAGTGACTGGTGAGTTTAAGGACTTCATGCTCCCAAGCCTGCTACAAAGTTTATGTGTACCCACCCCCAGCACTTCAAGACCTTGCTACAGTTTGTAGTTTACTGCCACCTGTTTTCCACTGCCATTTGTTAAGAGTTGCCCCAAAAGAATTATTTAAAGGATGTATTTACCCGCTAACCAACCTAAGCACAAAATTCACCCATTCTAGAAATAGTGCCAAACCCAGTCTTGATGGCTGGCATCTTCCAGCTGGCCGGTCCCTTCTCAGCAAATTGGGATCTGCCTTTTTGAGGAGGGTGACCCTGGTAACTGCTATTCTGCACAGTTCACCTTGACCTAGAGCTGGCATCCTGCTGCCAAGCAAAAAACAGGTAGCTTGCTTGCTGCATCCAGGCTGTTGCATCTTTCAATCTGCAGCAATTTTCTCAGGAATAGGGTCACTTCTAAAGGCTAAAGAACACCCAACTTTACAACTGAGTTCATAATTTATTTTAAACTTTTTATTGTGAACATAACCTAAATAGCAAAGGACATAAAACATATATTTATAATGCATCAAATAATAGTAAAATGAATACCCAACCACAGCCACCTGTAGACAGAGGGCACTGTAACCATCCAGAAGCCAGGGGTCTCCTCCTGACCCCTGCCTCATGCCACCAGTGCCCACTATCTTGACTTTTATGACAGCCAGTCCTTGTTTGTGTTTCATTTTTCTATCTACCTATGCATCCGTAAACAATATACCACATTTCATAATATCTAAAACACTATCAATTATGAAATACATCATTATTTATGTACAAATAAGAAAAAAACTCCCACAATTAAACACTTTCTTGATTAGAATGTTCATTTTACACTTATTAAAAGAACACTTACGACTTATCCACACATAGCCTTATTATACATTACCCTTGTACATACATGAAAAGGGAAAGGTAAGTATACTGGCTAAGGCTGTCCTAAAACTTCTTTATATTCAGACTCCACACCCTCCATATTACTTTTGGAATTGTATTGTATCCGTTTTTTCCATGCTATAATATCTTCTCTGCAAAATGTGTACTAGAAATGGGGAATTTTTTTATAATAGTGCCCCTCCACTGTTTCCAGGCTTTCTTGCAAACCGCTGGCACTCATTCAACAAGTTCAGGAGGCAGACTTTTCATTATGTCATTCACAGTAATTATCATACTAGTCACCACCCTTTGACCTTGTAGCCAATAGGTGGCATCAACATGAAACTTCTGTAACTTTATCAAAGTTCACACACAATGCTGCTGGTACCACTGCTGGATATGTGGCTGAGCTCAATCGTAGAGCGGGCCCTTTGGCCATTTAAGTTGCTTAAGATTTTTTTTTACCTTGGCATTCCTTTGCAAGACATTAGCTTGAGTTTATTTTAATTTATATCATGATTTATGGGTCAGAATTCAAGCAGGTCTCAGCAGGGTGACCCGCCTGGTGACTCAGCAATGCTCAGCTAATGAATGGGCTCATCTGGAGGTGCAATACAGCTTCCCTCACATGGAGGATACCCTGGAGGGGGTGGCGGGAAGCCTGGGCTCAGCTGAGACTGCTGACCACAGTGCCTATATGTGGCCTTTTTGGCAAGTGAGCCTCAGGCTAGTTGCTTTTCTTACATGGTGGCCCAAGGCTCCCAGAAAGAATGATCCAGAAACAAGCAGGACAATGGACCTTAAGTGAACTTTTAATCCTGATTATTTCTAAAAGGTCTTTTTTTTCAAGTTTTCTAAATAACTTTCTATAGTTTCCTGCTCCCTGCAAACATTTCCAAGCTTACCCTTAATTTATTAAATATAGTATGCAGAATTGTTTTATATTTCATGTCTGATGATTTCAATACCTGGGTCTTTAAGTTCATTGTTTATTTCTGGGGACAGCAGAGTGGCACTTCTATCCATTCTTGTGAATGCATTTTCTTGTGTGCCCTACTATCTTAGACTATGTATAGTCATTGTACTTAGAAACTTATTTAAGTACTAATCTTTGAAGTCTTGGATCAACATATCTGCCTCCAAAGAAAATCAAAACTGCTCTCTAAAATGCCATTTTATGTCCCCACAACTTGTACCTAACCCATAATATTAAACTTCCTTCTGCTCTGCCTTCCCTGAAGTCTGCTTCTCTTGTGAGGCCAACAGGTGCATGGGAGCCTCCTCCTTCACCTCACATGCCTTGAGGTCAGCAAGTAGAGTTGGCCATTTCTTCACTTGTCAGTGCAGAGCTCAGATTTTCAAACATTTTTTATATCCTTCATAACAAAAATAACAAAACAAAAAAGTATTCCATCTGGATTCATGGTATCCAGTTAAACAATGTCCTAAGTCTGAATGTTTTATCTCCCAAGCTGTACTGTATACAATTTTCACACCTGGTTCACAATATTCCTTGGCATCCAACTTATCAACATCCAGAGTGACATAATTTATTTATAAATTCACCTTAAATCCAATGTGATCAAAAATGAGTCCTACAAAACTGCACCTTCTTCCTATATTTTCATTAATGGTGAATGTCACAATTATTCACCCAGCCCCCCTCTCCAAAAGCCTAGGCATTTTCCTAGATTCCCCCTTCCTTCTCCTTTACTCTCCAGTTAGTAAGTGCTTCCTTAATATTTCTTCCATCTATCCCTGTTCATATTCTCACTGCTATACCCAAGTTCATCCTGCTCCACCCTTCAGGCTTGGATGCTGGCAACAGATTCAGACGTGACTTGAGTGGTCCCATGCCTTCAAAACACTGTAAATGTTAGCTCCCTGGCCCTTCCATACAGTGCCTCCCCATCTCCTACTTAGGCTCCAGAGAGCAGATCCAAGATCTGAATTATGGGAAAACCACTGAAGAAGTTTCAATGACTCTAGCAAATCAGCAATTAGTTCCCCCCTGTAATACTGTAATTCCCATTAATGTTAGAAAACCTCTGTTCTTTTCATTTGTTCCATTTTGTTTCATGTGTTCCAAACACATATTTACTGTCACTATAGACATATATTCATATTAAGATAAGTAGCCAGCTGCTGCAACAGTGGCTACTGTAAAAGCTCATATAACAGCCATGTTTTCTACTGTAGAAACTTTTAACAGTATCCCTGCTCACCTTATCTTCTTCCTTATAGTGGTACCTTTTCTTTTTCTAAGTCATCAACTTTATAATAGATAAAAATTATAAAATCAATGTATCTAGCAAACATTCCTCTTATCAGTCCTATTTATTCAAGTAGCACATAATCTTTGAAGAGGGTTTTGTTGCTTTAAGAAATAAAAAGTTTCCAAGTCACTGCCATAGGCAACCAGCAAGTATTGCTTATTTGCAGAGTCATCTCCTCTTGCTTGTGAATAAAGACACATGAATGATACACCACATGTTTGAGTGGGTATTTTAGCCATTTAAAATACTTTCTTAAAAAAGTAATTCAGATAAAGCTTTTGCCACACACTTGAGGCACCTCTGCAGATACCTGACATCCATAAGACCATCTTGACAACTGCTTGCTATAGGGAAAAGTGAAGTTTCTTAGCCAGAGTCACATAAGGCTCTCCCTGACACTGGGAATTGTCTACTCCAAATCTTTCCCCTTTCTGGAGGTAGCAAATGACCCTGAAAGAGGAAGGTCCTTGACTCTCTCCAGGCAAGGTGATGTCATGCGGCACAGTCCCTCCAATCAGATGTGGGCAGAAGTACTGGCCTGGGAAAGATGCCTGGATCTTTCCAGTCCTCCTGCCCTGCCCCTGCAAATGGAAAGAGGACACAGCAGGCACCTGGCACAGCTGTGGGGAGACCCTGTAGGGCAGTTCCTGCAGCCCTGAGTATAAAGCCACTTAAGTTTTCTCTATTCTTTGAGGCTGTCTGGAAGCTTTCCTTATGATATGCACAACATTTTTCAAAAACATAATGGTATTATACCAAAACAGTGTGGCAATAGGCAGGGGGATGGAGGGCTATAACCAAATATGTGTGGAAATTTCTGGATTAAACAAAGTCAAGGCAGTTTCTTTCCGGCAGGATGTCTTGAATTCTTTCCTATGTTAATATTAAGCCTAAGAAATCACCCACATGGGTCTGGAGCATGAGTATTTCCCGGTCTCTTTAACCATGAAACATTTTGAGAGAGATTCCTCCTGGGAGGAACCATTCCACAGAACTCACTGGGGAAGTGTTGCCCCAGGTTCTCTGCTGCCCTGGCCCTCCCCAGTCAGCACCTGCCTCACTGGCCACATGGTTAGCAGCTACTCAAAACTCCACACTGTATCACCTGTCTGGGAAACTTACCTCAACTGGAACTGTAGCTGCAGTCATCTTGGGACCAGGCACAGGTCTTTGTTTAAGAGCCTGTCCCCCGATTGGAACCCCCTGTATCAGCCATGGCCTGTGGTTCTTCTCACATGGCCTCACTGTCCAGCCCACCGTGGACATTAGTGCCTTCAGTGAATGTTGGAAGCTGTCGAATGGATATTAGTGATGATTGGAGTCATGTAATAAACCTTAAATTATGGTCAATATGTTTTGTTTAGGAAGAAATGAAATATGCAATGCTCCTGGAAATAAGTCTATCAAGAGATCAGGAGCAGTGCAATTTCACAAAATTCTGCACTGAAAGAAGAGGCAGTATGTGGACACTTCATTTCCTAGTAATGGCAAGAAAAAGCAGTCTTACTGTAGAAAGAAATCAACTTCTTTGGACACATGCCTTGGACTCTCAGAAATGTATTTTTTTATTTTTAATGTAAGTTTGGGAAATACATCACACACACACACACACATACACACACACAGACCACGGAGTTTTGACTGGGACAAAGGGCAAGGGACACAAGTAATTTCTAATTTCTTATTTAATAACTCTAAATTACCTTGTGTCTCCCTCATTAAGAAGGTTATTTAATTTTCTCTAGATGGTGCAGCACTGTCTGAAAATTAGTTCAAACAACAATTCCACTAAACATGGATTTCGTTTTCAGCTTCTCATTAGTCACATTCCAAAAAGAATTTAAATTCCCTACCAGAAACTTTTCCAAATTCTTTTCAGTGTGCTTTTTGGATACTTATTTAAAATTACTTGATAGAGCAATCCAAAAGAAGATAATTCACTCTTGTTTGACTATGGAGATAAGTTGCAAGTGTCCCACTATTAAATTTCTTGAAAAGTTTTAACTACTTCAAATAGACACTTAAGAGAAATTGAATTGGGCCCTGGTTGCTAATCAATTTGAAAACAGCACTAATAACTGAGAAAGTAAAATTGCATTTGCCTGTATGCCTGTCTTCCAGAGATTTATCAAAACTTCATGTTTTATGGCCTTTTAAAGAAACTTTGAAATGGGAGTTAGAGTGCCTGACACAGAAATCAATTGGTCTCCATCATTTTTAATGCATACTTAGCAGTGAGTCAGCACCCATCTCCAGAGGAGGACTTAAGCAATGCCCAGTGAGAAGCTTCTGCAAAAGCCCCCACTGATAGATGGAGCCCAAAGGTGCAGCACACCCCAGTTTTTTGGGCCAACTGTAAGTCTGATTCTCCACAGAGTGAGAAAGAACAAATATATCCACAAATGTCATACCAAGTGGAACTAGGCAGCAACTCAAATGTGATTGCATCTCAATTACCACCCCTGAGGCAACAGGACAGGGCTGACATGACGTGTTTCACCACTTTGAGGCCTCTTATGACCACTTTTGTTTCCTGTCACAACAGAGCTCAGAATAGCAAGAGAGTCAGACAAAAAAAATTGCTATTACTGTGCAACTTGTCATAAGTCATTGTGAGGGTTTGTCTCTATGCCAGGGCATGAGACACCCAAGACATGGTTGAAATAACAACATGGTCAAGTCATATTGATGCTTCTGGAAGAGACTCAAGGGTGCCACCATAACCAATGTCCCATTTCAGCTATGGGCTCTGCCTTTAGCCCCTACTGAAGGAAGCAACACTGGTCTGCTTCTTGCCCAGGGGTAGTTGTTATGTGCACCTGAGTGGGCATCTTCCCATAAGTAAGTTATCAGCTACCCCTGAGATGATCTGCTCATGAGGACCTGACACATAAGTAATGAGTTAATTTGTTAAAGCAAACAGAATTCTCTCTTCTGGGATCTGGGATGGAAGTTCAGTTACAGGAAGAGACCAAGAAACAGGTACTAAAAGAACTGGAGAGAGGAACCCATGCTAAATGGTCCAATTCCAGTCCACAAACATTCCCACCATAAATCCCCTTGTTACTAGGTGGCTTCCATGAAACTCTGTTCCTTGCCCCCATATAAGCTCAACCTTCACCAGAAGGACTGCCAGAGCTATGTTTCCAGAACCGGAAGACCCATGCTTGGCCTGGACTCCCAGCAGGATGTTGGTCTTCCTTGCCTCAAATGTCACTCCCATGTCACAGAAACCAAAGATGCCAGGTTCAACTGAAAACACAAAGGATAAATAGCTTTCCATCCCTACTCTTTCCAAAGCCTAATAGGCAGGCCCAGAATTCAGTTAGCAGAAAGAATTAGGGACAGCAAACTCATCATGGCAATCAGATAATAAAAACTGAGTCCTTGAAAGTCATGCCAGAGGCACATGCAAAAGGAGAGAAAGCCAAGCCCTAGCTCTGATGTTCCTGAAGCAAGAGGTTGGCATTAAGCATCTCCAGACCAGTTAGAGTCCATGTGGGACATGAAGGACCCTAGAAGCTTACACAAGGAGAATTCCAAACATGCCACAAGTATTCCTTTTTTTCTGTGTTCTGATTTGCCAGGGATGGTTCAGGTTTATGCCTGTCATCCATCCCAGGGTAATTTTATTATCATAATTGTTCTAGTTAAGGTAATTAATTATACTATGATCCCCCTCCTTGAGGAGGATTAGCATGTTCTTCACAGGGAGTGTCTTAGTTACCTATTGAGCCTAACAAATTATCCCACAATTTAGCAGCTTAAAACAAGCAGGTATGATCTCATGGTCTCGGCAGCTCAGGATTTCAAGCAAGGCTTAGCTGAGCATCTTGGGCTTAAGGTCTCTCTCAACCTGTCAGACTGTTGGTCTCATTTATGGTCTCATTTGAATACTCAACTGTGGCAGTAGGGATGCAGGTGGACCACTTTCAAGGTCACTCACACAGTTGTTGGCTTCACTTCTTCATGGGCTTTTGTACAGAGGGTCTCATTTCTTTATCAGGGCTCATGGGCCTCTTCAAAGGATTGCTCATAAGGAAGCTGGCTTCACCCCAGTGCAAGTGATCCAAGATTGGATGAGATAGAGACAGAGAGAAACAGAGAGGAGAGCCCAAACAGTACAGTCTTCTTATGACCTAATCTTGGAAGTGACATCTCATAATTCCACCATATTCTATTCATTAGAAGAAAATCACTAAGTCCAGCCCATACTCAAGGGGAAGAGTTTGCACTAGGCCCATTTACCAGGACAGGGGGTCATTGTAGACCATGTTAGAAGCTACCACCTACAGTGAGTATATGGATTCCAGGTTCAGAACTTAACAACTGTAAGTTCCTTGAGTCTTGTGTTGTGCCCACTGATAGTTCTCATCTCTGTTTTATCTCATTGCTATGCTTCCTAGAGTTTCACATTTAAGGAGTCCTTCCAGAGACAGCTATTGACATAAGACATAGACGGTAGATGCTACCTGGCCATTGGAGAGACAGAGGTGGCATAGCCCAACACCCCAGAGGTTGCATGACCCAACCTTGGACAAGTAATTTAGCTTTTCTCTGCCTCTGTCTGTCAAATGTGGTAGTTAGTAGTACCTGTTTCTCAGAACAACTGTGAGAATTCATAGAGAGATCATATTGAAGATGCTTATAGTTCTCAGCTCATAGGAAGCACATAGTAAATGTTAATTATCATCATTATCATCATAACCATTACAGATGACTGGGCCCTTGAGTTAGAAGAGCAGGGTAGCAGTCCACCTAATACAATGGTTTCAGGAAACCAGTTTCCACCTGAATGCCTGCATGCCCACAGTGCTTCACATTTCCTCTCCAAGCCCAAAGACTCCTTCTTGGGGCCTTTGTCTCCACAGAAATGGCCCGGGGAGCTAGTCCTCTGTCCAGGATCCGATCCCTTTACCAAATTTCCTGAAATGAGCCTCCAGCCATCCTCAATCCAATCTTTTCCTCCCCTTCCCTCCTCTCCTGCCCTTTCTAAACCACCAGTTCTCAGACCTGTAGTGTGTTCTCAGTTCTCTCACCCCATCCCACATCACTATGTCTATCCCCCCTTGGACTCCTGATGAGGCACTCTGAGCTGACACCCTTTCCAGGGTAATGTTAAAGAATCACAAATAAGTGCCCATCCCTGGGAAGGCCAAGCATGACTGGCCTTTCTTTGCCAACATTTACACACCCCAAATCATTTACTTGCATTTTATCAGTAAAAGAGTTATTGCCACATGAGCTCAACTGACAGATAAGGAAACTGAATCAATTTGTAAAGCTCCAAATCCAGAAATACCTACCCTCAGGTCCTGGCTTTCTTTTGCCACCTTGAAAGCTGAAGCCCTGCTCTCCCCTGTCTTTGCCCCCACAGAAGATGCACCTCACATCTGTGAGAAGATTAACCATGCCCTTGTCACCAAAGCACCAACACATGCACACCTACAGGCCCCAAACTTGCACACAGCACAGGCAGCTCCTGAGTACCTTAGCAGTGCCTGAGAGGTAGATTTTGTGAAAACCCCTGGAGGTGACATGGAAATGTTGGCACTAGAGAACACAGCAAAAGGAATGTGCAGTTGGCCCAGTTCTGAGAGTGTGACCATTTGTCTATGGACAGGGTCTGATTGGGCTCTGTGAGAGACAGGAGCTCCTTGTCACTTGTGGTCCCTGCAAGCCTCCTATTCCATGGGATGCTTCCTTTTGCTTTTTGCTTTTAGTTTATTGCTTGCTTCTTTTAAGAACAACCTGTTTGGATATATAAAATATTTTCCCTCATCTCCCCAGCCTTCTCCAGCAGTGCTTTGAGGTTGGTTGAACAGTAAATTCCATCAATGGCCCAAATTAGGACCCCTGTGCTGGCCATCAGGCTGGGTCTTTCATTTGCAAGAAACAGGGCTTCCAGGCTTCTATTCCTCAGTGGGCTGTCTGGCTGCTGTGTGACCCTACTCATGGACAGGGTCTGCTCCCCACTATCAGACTCATAGACAGGGGTAACCCCTCTACCATTAGACTTATAGACAGGGGCATCCCCTCACCATCAGACTCATAGATAGGGGCAGATCCCCACCATCATATTTGTAGACAGGTGTGGCTCCCACCATCAGTTCATGGATAGGGGCAGCCCCCAACCATTAGGCTCATGGACAGGGGTAACTGCCTACCATCAGACTCATGGACAAGGGCATATCTGCACCATCAGATTTGTGGACAGGGGGAGCCTGCCACCATTAGACTCATGGATGGGGTGCCCCCCCCCCATCAGACTCACAGACAAGGGCGGACTGCAACAATGGTCAGTCAACAAACTGGGAAGACAGGAAGGCAATATCCATCACTTCCAAGAATGCTGAGCAGGCAAACATTTTCCATCCTACTGGCTGCTAAGAGCTGTGTAGATTGTCCCCTGTGGGGAATAAGTTTAGACAGTCCCTGAACTTGCACCAATGGGTTAACAAGGCTTAGAATGAAAGCATCCAGAATAGGTAAACAGGGCAAAAGTGTCCCCAGCATAGAACAAAAGCATAGAGCTGCTTCCACAGGACAAGTGTCCAGAATAGATAAACAGGGCAGAAGCACCCCCAGCATGAAACAAAAGCATAAAGCTGCTTGCACAGGATAAAAGCGTCCAGAATAGGTAAACAGGTAAACAGGCAATAGACCACACAGCAGGGTGAAACTGCCTGGAGCTAATTAGCAAAAGAAAGGTGCCTTGTTGACCCTGAGGTAGTATGCTATATCTGTCTTATCCCCTAGGCAAGTTAAGATAAACAGACACAGTGCCCGGTGCCTGCAGTAAACAGCCATCTGCTCGGTGCTGGGATTTTGCTTTGTATTGACCCAAACCCTTAACACTGCATATCTTCGAAACCCCTTTTCTCTCACACACATGAGTTGATGATCACTGTTTCATTGTCTCTTGCTGCACATCCATCACATTTGTGAGCCTTCTGATCCTAATAGCTATGGAGCAAGGACCCTTACTCAGGGCTCTTGTCTCCTCCCGGACACTAGCCTCTCTCATATTTAATTCTGCATCTGCTCTCTTACTGGACAAGAGAAAACTCCAGACTCAAAGTTTGTGACAGTCCCCTCTGTTGGGAGGACACTGGGGCTCTTGGGGAAATGACATGTCCAAGGCTGTACAGGTGGTAAATATCAGGTCTCATCCAGCATGGTCTGAGCTCAGTGCTCATGTTAAATTTACCAGGCTCTGCACTACCATATTTTACTCAGTTGGGTCCAGAACAACATTTCCTAAAGACATCCAGAGGTCCTTGTTCTGGGTATGGAAGAAAGTGTTAACTGAGTCCAGTGATTTGGGGACGCACAATGTCACCCTCCTGAAGGCTCAAAATGTACACCCACATTTTAGCCCCTGGAAGCCCTCCAGGATTGGAATCTTCTCAGATAGCAGTGTTAATAATAGGTGCTCCAGAGCTGAATCCCAGTTGTGCCTATCCCAGCTGTGGAGTCGGATTCGTCACTTCTCTTCATGCTTTAGTTTCATCCTCTCTAAGGTGGGGTAATAATTGTACCTGCTCCATGGAGAGAGTGAGCAGATTAAGTGAATGAAATACATACAGGCTTCCCAACAGTTTTAATGTTGTGGAACTGGAGGCTAGTGCAAGGGAATTTATTACACTAATTTCAATGTATTGAATAGATGCTTGAAAAATTTCACAATGTTAAAGTATAGCTTTCAAACTGGTGAAACCATGTTCATCATACAAATATAAAATAAACGCTTGCCAAATATTTCATTTAACTCATTAATTAAAGAAATAATCAGATGTTGAAAATGTTTCAAATAAAATTGACCTACAAGAAGGCCTTTCAGATGGCAATAGAGGAAGATCCTGAACTCACCTCCCATGGACATAAAAAATCTGCAACTACATATGGAAAAACCACCCTCTAAAAAAAAATCTAAAAACCATCTTAACAAGCTCCTCCAAAACAAAGGATCAAAGAACAACATCAAAATGGGTAAAAGAGGCATAGATGCAATCTCACCAAAAACCCCATCCATAGCACAGTGACCCAAAGTCAGGCAGTATCTCACAAATATAAATAGAATTTCTCCCTGAGGAGCAAGGGGTTTGTGCCTCACATCAGGCACCCAACCGTGGGGACATGCACAGGAGAGAAAGCCCCCAAAATATCTGGTTTTGAAAACTAGTGGAATGTGTGTCTAAGAAAGTCATAGTGTTGTAGAGAATGGAGACTCCACTCTTAAAGGGCTCATGCACAGACTCACTTATCCTGGGATCCAGCACAAAAGTAGCAGTTCACAAAGCACCTAGACCTTAACTGAAGGAGATTTATTTGCTATTCTTAAAGTGTTTGATGGAAGGATAGAAGCCTGTTGGAATGCTCTCTGGGGAAGGAGAGGTAGGTGTTTTCTATCTACCCTCCTAGCAGACACAAGCACAAAGCAGACATCATTTTTGTACTCTTCTAATCTGCTAGTGCCAGTGGGCATTTCCCTGCCTCTGAGCCCATAACTCCACAACTTAAGGTGGCCAGTGGGGCATACCATGCCTGCATGCCACTGTACCATGGTCCCCACAAAGCCAACTGTGGGAAGCCCACACAGAGGATGCTCTTTGAACTTCCTGGGTCTAGTATCCAAGGATTATTTTGAGGTCCTATGGTTCTGAAATAATCAGAGAAATAGTTCTTGGCAATCTACCACCGCCAAGGCGCTGCAAAGACAGCAAACTAAAAACCACCCCCAGTCATCCTATGAAAAAGGCCTTTTACTTAGTCTGAGCTTCAGCCGTAGGGGCAGGCTTGAGGCTCACCACACATGTAAAAGCTACAGAAGGGCTCTCAAAGAAAGTAGGCTGGGAGATACCATATTTGAGTTCTTATTTGGTCTTCTATATAGCTCACCTTCCAGAAAAGAGCCCATACACTTGCCTGGAGCCCCAAATTTTGCAGCTATCACCACATTGAGGGGGTATCAGAAGTGAAGATGCAGTCTCTGAGGTAAACTCCCAAGTGCCTGCTCTGGAGGACAGTGGGGTCTACAGCTGTGGTCTATATATATTTGCTTACCTTAAAAGCTGCTGCCTGAGGGTCTAGCTTGAATCAGCCTTAACATAGGTGCTGACTGACCCCTCCCTTGGAAGACTCACAGGTGTTAGCACATCCTCAACAACTGGGACTTACAAAAAAAAAAAAAAAGACCCAAGCTGCTTAAACAATCACAAAAATTCAGAGGCAACCAAGAGCTAATGTAAGGTTAAATGATAAGATTCATCTCCTACAGGAGGTCACTCCTTCAAGAATGGGAGAAATAGCTATTTCATCTAATACACAAACACAGGGTGTCAAGAAAAATGAAGAGACAGAGAAATATGTTCCAAATGAAGGAAGATAAAACCCCAGAAATGTATGCCATTTACAATAGAGATAAAGCATGTAAGGTACCTAGGAATAAATCATAAAAAAAGATATTCAAGATGTATCCGAAGAAAATCATAAAGTTATTAAAAGAAAATAAAGAACAATAAACTAAATGGAGAGATATATGATGTTCATGGATTGGAATAATCAATATTATAAAAGAGGTTAGTTTCTTCCAAACTGAACTATAGATTCAACAAAATCCGATCAAGACCCCAATAAGGTTTTGAAGGAACTTGGCAAGTTGCTTTTAAATTTTTTATAGAAGAGAAAGGTCAAAGAATTCATGAAGAATTTAGAAAGGACAGTTGCCCTACCAGTTATCAGTTGTCAGTTCAGGGACAATCAAAATGACCAGTGGAACAGGACAGAGAATTTAGAAAAAGCAAACCATACATGCACATTAAATAGTAGCAGAAGTAGGACTTCAGTTCACAGAGATGGCATGGAATATCCACTACACAATACATGGAATAAATCATCCTGAGGCCACTGTTTGCCTCCATGAGGAAAAAAAGACATCTACTTCACTCCAAATGGTTTAATTATTTAAATTCAAAATCAAAATGTTAACAATTTTGTAAAAAAAAAAATCATAGAAGACTGTTTCTGTGCCTTTGGGGAAGGAAAATCTTTCTTAAGCCAGACCAACAAAGCACAAAGTACGAAGGGAAAGACTGACAAATTTTACTGCATTAATACTAAGACCTTCTTTCATCAAAAGAATACCATATGATTTCACTTTTAAGTAGAATCTAGAAAACAAAACAAGTGAACAAACAAACAAAACAGAAACAGACCCATAAATACTGATAACAAACTGGAGGTTTCCAGAGGGGCTGGGACTGGGGGAATGGGCAGAATAGGTTAAGTGGAGTGGGAAGTATAGGCTTCCAGTTATGGAATGAGTAAGTCATAGGGATAAAAGGGACAGTATAGGATTATCCTGATACCAAAACCAGATAAAGACACCACTAAAAAAGAGAACTATAAGCCAATATCCTGTAGGTGCAACAGTCCAAAATAAAATACTAGCAAACTGAATTCAACAATACATTAAAAAATAAATCATCCACTATGATCAAATGGAATTTATTCCTGGGTTGCAAGGGTGGTTTGATATTCACAAATCAATCAATGTGATGCACGATGTTAGGTTAGATAAGATTGGAGAAAGGATATGAATCATATGATCCCCTCAATAGATTCAGAAAAAAATATTTGACAAAATACAGCATCCATTCATGAAAAAACCCTCAACAAAGTAGGTTTAGAGGGAACATACCTCAACATAATAATGGCCTTATGTGAAAAACCCACAGCTAATATAATCCTCAATGGGGAAAAACTGGGAGCTTTTCCTCTACAGTCAGGAATAAGAGAGGTATGTCCACTCTCATCACTTCTATTCAACATAGTACTGGAAGTCCTAGCCACAGCAATCAAACAACAAAGAGAAATAAAAGGAATGCAAATCAGCAATGAAGAAGTAAAATTTTCACTATTTGCAGATGACATTCTATGTATAGAAAATCCAAAGACTCTTCCAAAAAAAAAAAAAAAAAGGCTAGAACTGATAAATAAATTCAGTAAAGTCTCAGGATATAAAGTCAATGTACAAAAATCTGTTGCATTCAATACTAATTCAACTAATAATGAAGTTGAAATTAAGAAAGAAAAATTGAGAAAAAAATCCCATTTACAACTATACCAAAAATAATTAAATACCTAGGAACAAACTTTACCAAGGAGGTGAAAGACCTCCTTGTGCCCTGAAAACTATAAAATACAGATGAATGTCATCGAAGATGACACAAACAAATGGAAAAATATTCCATGCTCATGGATTGGGAGAACAAGTATTGTTAAATTGTCCATATTACCAAATGCAGTCTACACTGATTCCAATCCCTATCACATACCAACAGCATTTTTCACAGAACTAAACAAATAATACTAAAAATTGTATAGAACCACAAAAGACCCTGAATAGCCAAAGCAATCTTGAAAAGAAGAACAAAACTAGAAATATCACAATCCCAGATTTCAAGATATACTACAAAGCTATAGTGATCAAAACAGTATGGTACTGGCAAAAAAGCAGACACATAGATCAATGGAACAGGATAGAAAACCCAGGAAAAAAAAACAATTATATGATCAATTAATCTATGACAAAGTAGGAAAGAATACCCAATGAGAAAAAATAGTCCCTTCAACAAGTGGTGTTGGGAAAACTGGACAGCAACATGCAAAAGAATGAAACTGGACCACTTTCTTACACCATACACAAAAATAAAATGAATATGGATTAAAGACCTAAATGTGAGGCCTGAAACAATAAACCTCCTTAAAGAAAACATTGCCTGAAATCATTGTTGCACTATATGCTAACTAACTTGGATGTAAATTTAAAAAATGAATTAAATAATTTTAAAAAAGAAAACATTGTCAATAATCTCTTGGATATCAACCTTAGCAATATTTTTCTAGATACGTCTCCTGAGGCAAGAGAAACAAAAGTAAAAATAAACTATTGGGACTACACCAAAATAAAAATCTTTGCACAGGAAAGGAAACCATCAACAAAACAAAAAGACAACTTACTGAATGGGAGAAGATATCTGCAGATGACATATCCAATAAGAAGTTAATATCCAAGGGGCACCTGGGTGGCTAGGTTGGTTAAGCATCCGACTTCAGCTCAGGTCATGATCTCATGGATTGTGAGTTCAAGTCCCACATCAGGCTCTGTGCTGACAGCTCAGAGCCTAGAGACTGCTTCAGATCTGTGTCTCCCTCCCTCTCTCTGCCCCTCCCCTGCTCACACCCTATTTCTCTCTCAAAAATAAATAAACATATAAAAAAAATTTTAAGAAGTTAATATCCAAAATATATAAGGAACTTATACAACTTACCAATAAAGAAACAAATAATCCAAATTAAAAACAGGCAGAAGAGGGGCACCTGGATAGCTCAGTCCATCTGACTCTCAGTTTTGGCTCAGGTCATGATCTCATGATTTTGTGAGTTGGAGCCCTGCATTGGGCTCTGTGTTGACAGTGAAGAGCCTGCTTGGGATTCTCTTTCTCTCTCCCTCTCTCTGCCCCTCCCCTGATCATTCTGTCTCTATCTCTCTCAAAATAAACAAACAAACAAACAAACAAAAACAGGCAGAAGACATAAACTGGCAATTTCTCCAAAGAAGACATCCAGATGGCTAATACACACAAGAAAAGATGCTCAACATCACTCATCATCAGGGAAATGCAAATCAAAACTACAATGAGATATCACATCACACCTGTTAGAATGCTAAAATCAAAAATACAAGAAACAGCAAGTTTTGGCAAAGATGTGGAGAAAGGGGAATCTTCTTGCACTGTTGGTGGAAATGCAGACTGGTACAGCCACTCTGAAAAACAGTCTGGAGGTTCCTCAAAAAATTAAAAATAGAACTACCCTATGATCCAGTAATTCCACTACTGGGTATTTACCCAAAGAATACAAAAACTAAATTCAGAAATATATATGCACCCCTATGTTCATTGCAGCTTTATTTATAATAGCCAAATTATGGAAGTAGCCTAAGTGTCCATCAATAGATGAATGGTAAAGAATATGTGGTACATATATACAATGGAATATTATCTGGGCATAAAAAAGAATGAAATCTTGCCATTTGCAACAACATAGATGAATCTAGAGAGTATTATGCTAAGTGAAATAAGTCAGTCAGAGAAAGACAAATACCATGTGATTTCATTCATACGTGGAATTTAAGAAACAAACCAAATGAACAAAGAAAAATAGAGACAACCCCCCCAAAAAAGACTCAACTATAGAGAAAAAACTGATGAGCAGAGGTGGGAGGAGGGATGTGTGTGATAGATGATGGGGATTAAGAGTACACTTATTATGATGAGCACTGAGTAATGTATATAATTGTTGAATCACTATGTTGTGCACCTGAAACTAATGCAGTACTGTATCTTAACTATACTGGAATTAAAATTAAAATTAAAAGTACAGCACAGGGAATATAGTCAGTGGTATTTTAATGGCATTGTACGGTGACACATGGTAGCTACACTTGTGTCATACACAGTATGACATATAGACTTATTGAATGACTATGTCGTACAACTGAAACTAATGTAACATTGTGTGTCAACCATACCCCCAAAATTAATTAATTAATTAGTTAGTTAATTAATTCAAAAAGGAGGATGAAAAGACAAGATACAAACTTGGAAAAGATATGCAACACATACAACTGACAAGTGATTAGTATTCAGAATATACTTAGAAAAAATTCCCATAAATCAAAAGAAAAACAACTCAATAGAAAAAGACATAATAAGATAATAAGCATTTCATAACAAAAGATACACAAAAGTCAAAGAATTTCAACCTCATTAATTATCAGGTACATAGAAGTTAAGATCACAGTTAAGATACTCCCACGAGATTGCCAAAAGTTAAGAAGTCTGATAATACTATGTGTTAGGATGTGGAGAGAGGGACAATCTTCCAGACCACCAGAGCAAGTGCATTAATTCAGCCACTGTGATAAACAATTTGGCACCATCTGATAATTCTGAGACCTCCTTTATAGTACTCAACACTTTTTAAAAAGCAAAATTAAATGACACGTTGTTTAGGGAAAATACATTTTTTTGTGAGAGAGACAGCAAGTAGGGGAGAGGGGCAGAAGGAGAGAGAGAGAGAGAGAGAGAAAATCTTGCCTGATACAAGGCTCAATCCCACAATCCTAGGATCATGACCTGAGCCAAAATCAGAAGTCAGATGCTCAATCAACTGAGCCACCCAGGCACCCCTAATATAACCATTTTAACCAAAGAAATAATAAGCACAGATTTCAGGATGATGCTCCCTATGGGAGGCTGACAGGAAGAAAGACATGTGGCTTTAGGGATACTTTAGGATTTGAGCTATAAGAGTGTTATTTTGACATTATGCTCCCTAAATTGCATGTGTTTGCATGTTTCACTTTGTATATTAAATATCTCATGGTAAATATTATTTTTATTAAAAAAGAAAGAAAAGTACAGTCACATCTGTGCCAGGATGGGTGCAGAAGGGTATTAGGTCTCTTATGGCAGAAGGGACTGAGACACTCCCAGTTTCCCAGAGCCCCAGAGTGGTGTCCAGAGTCCTACATGTTCCCAATAGAGCAAGAGAAGACTGTAAAGAGGCTCAGAGAAAGAGAAAGAGCCCATAGAGGCCTGCAGTCAGAACAAGACGCAGACACAAATGACCTGTGTGGACAGGTGATCACACACTAGGCAGGAAGGAGCACATCCCAGTGGAAATCAGTGTGGACACTAGTGTATCTCCACCCGATCTAAAGGCATCCACATTTAATTAAATGAATGATAGATGATGACAATGATGATAGATGATACATACATAAATATATACATGATAGATATAGATAGATTAAACAGATGATAGGGGCGCTCGGGTGGCTCAGTCGGTTGCGCATCTGACTTCGGCTCAGGTCATGGTCTTGCAGTTCGTGGGTTTGGGCCCCACGTTGGGCTCTGTACTAACAAACAGCTCAGAGCCTGGGGCCTGCTTTGGATTCTGTGTGTGTCTCTCTCTCCCCCTCCCTTGCTCATGCTCTGCTTCTCTCTGTATCTCAAAAATAAATAAATGTTAAAAAAAATTTTAATAGATGATAGATATAGATAGATAGATGATAGATAGATAGATAGATATGATAGATAGATAGACATAGATAGATAATGGGAGAGAGAGAAAGAGAAAGGAAACAAAACCTGCGCGGGGCCTGGCGTCTTGCCCCAGACCACTCCCTCCTTGCTGTCCCCTCCCATGACTGGATGGCTGCCCCCAGGATGCACGGAGGAGGAACCAGGACTCCACCGTTGCATTAATTCATCTGTGACAAACACTATGGCTTCCAGAGCTCCCATTTCTATTTTACACAGTTCAACAAAGCTGGTGAGCAGCAGCCCCCTATCTGGGGTGGCGCAGCAGTGTGGAATCAGGCAGGTCCAGGCCCACCAGGTGATTGAGGTTCAAGTCTCCCTCAGCTACTGCTTGGCTTTGTCAGCTTGGAAACTTCATCTCTCTTTCTCTGGACCTCAGTCTCTTCATCTGTTAAACCAATAGTGCCTTTGAAAAAGATGAAAGAGGCAAAATGTTTGCCCATAGGAGGTGCTCACTGAGAAGCTCAACAGCTGCCACTCCTGCAAGTGGGTCAACATACATAAGGGCCACAATGTAGAAAAACCAAAGTTCTCTTTCTGTAATGGCTGAGCCTTCTATTTCCCCTTGCTGCCATACTGCCTTACGAGAAAGCCCACCCCTTAGGGAGACAGCCAGCACTGTACAATAAGATATGGTCCCCTCCTCTTCCTCCACCTGTCCCTGTGGGGCTGAGGAGGGGGTTCCAGAAGGAAGGGCTCTAAGGAAGAAGCTGGTCAGAGGAAAGAGTCCAAATTGAAGTCACACATCCAGATGGATCCAGAGACAAAAGTCTCTGTGTCTGAGCCAAGTGCGGGCCAAGGGGATGGCTAAGAGGATGAGGAGCCAGGCCTGGGCAGCTCCCAAATCACAAGGAGGTCCCTGCTTGTGCTGGGATAAAGGAAGGGCCTCAAGAGAGCACAGGAAGCTGTGTCATTGGGGCTCAGGGAGACATCCTAGCTCCCCTCAACCAGCCACACAAGTAACAAAATTCCCAGTCTCCTTCTTGGACACATGGCAGGACTGCGTCTCCCAGCCCCCCAGGCAGTGAATTTCAGCACTGCCACCTGATCTGCTTCAGCTAACAGAATGTAAGTGGACATGATGAAGTGACACTCCTGGAAGATTTCATCTGTGGGGCTGTGTGACCTGGCTGCACTCAGAAGGCTACGTGGACTCCTGGAACCAGGAGGGACAATGGAGAGGGACGGGGAAGATAAGCAGGGGAGTCTGCTCCAGCTCCCCCCAAGTCCTGCATGCTACTAGCCAGCATGCAGAGAATCTGCTTCACCCTTCCTGACCCTGCAAGGTCTGCCAGGCTCCTTACAATTCCCAGACACACATAAAGTGAGTAACAAATACCTCAGGTATATTTTCTGTACATTCCTATCTGGGGATAGTGACACCCTTATACGAGGCTGTCAGGAGCCAGTCTGCTGTGACATACAACACAGTTGTACAGGAATATTTCACATCCATTCTTAATGCAGAACAGTGTCCAAAAAGGCACCAACTCCTGTGATGACCAATATGGCTAAAAAGTAAGCCTTTTGAGACCAAGTCTCAAACCCTATCTGTATAAAATTGAATTTATGACTAATGAGGAGAATTTCAAAAAGGAAGGAAAAGCTTTCTCTGAGAAGAAATAATAAGATGTCTCTCAAGCCATGAGATGCAGACTGGAAAATACCTGGTCTCGTCCCCATAAACAAGGCCCTGACACCTCAAAGTGCCCCTCCCTTGGTGTCCACCCTTCTAGGGGACCCTGATCCCCCATACCCTCACCCCCCCCCCCGGTTCCCCGATATCCCTACCCATCTGGGGGTCCCTTAACACCCCCTGGGTCCCTGCCCATCTAAGAGTCAAAGGGTGGTCTCCAGGGTGGGTCTGCCCCCTGAAAGAGGGTTTCTCAGAGTACAGGATACCAAAGTCAACCAGTCGACTCTGCTCACCCCACCTGATGGCCCTTCTGGCATCTTCCAAAGTGTAGAACACATTTTCTTTCCTTGCTGAAAGGACTCCTCAGGTGAGGGCAATGACAGAATTTTTCAATGAAAACGAGGCTCTTGACTGGAGCACAGCTGCATGTGACAGTCAATCATCAATAAAGGGACCACAGGATGTCTGCATAGAGACATGAATGCCCACTTCACAGTGAGACATTGGAAGCCAGATCCAAGAGATGGTGAACATAGTGTCAAGCACTGCTGTCCATATCAACATTTCATATGCAAGAGACAGGAGCCCAAACACAGAACACAGCTGGTCCTTCCCCTTAAGTGGCTCCATCACCCCACTGAACCCGCTTGACCAGGATCACTAATCCCTCAGGACACTGCCCCACACTTCTACTGCAGGATTCATATCTGGGCCCTCCCTGCCCCTGGCGCCCCAGTGTGATGAACACACCTTGCTCTCTTCCTGCCCCTCCTCTTCCTGTTTCACTTGCTAGTTCCTCCTAGTCTCTGACTTGTAGAAAGCGAACCTGGGGTTCCTCCCTCTGGCCACTCTGGGTCTCATCCAGTGCCCTGGCAAGTAAACTGCGCCTCCCCAAGAACCCCAGAGGTGTAAGTCCAGTCTGTGCCTCTGCCCTGAACGAAGCCCAGGCCTGCTGCTGTCAGCTCCCCACTCTGCTGGAGCCCCACAGCCACTCCTATCTGCAGGTCAGCCTGCCCTGCCCTGTGTCAGCCATCATGGCTCCAGACAGCCAGGTGCCAGGTGCTAGCCACAAACCACGGAGTGACCTATGACCTTCCCTCTCCCCAGGCCCACACACAGTCCAGCAGGCCATCCAGGTGTCTGCCTCCAAATAGACATAGACTCCAAGCACTTCTCACCACCCACCCTGCCAGCCTTTGGCCTGCGCCACTGCATCTCTCTGTGCATCCCTGCTCAGCCACCCCACCCTTGTTCCTCGGGTTCTTCTTGGCTAGGCAGTCAGAGTGAGTTTGTTAAATGAAAGTCAGTTCCTATCCATCCTCTTCTCTGTGCTGCCTCTGGACTTCTATCTCACTAAGAGTGAGGGCCAAAGTCTCTGCAGTGGCCCAGGCCTGATTAATTCTGGTCTTGCCCTCTCATACCCCTCTCAGGGTCTTTGCACTTGCTGCTCCCTCTGCCTGAAACTCTCCTCCCAGACCTTCACAAGGCTTCCTCCCTCACTTCCTTCAGCCTCTGCTCAACTTCTCAGGCCATCTATTTGTGGTTACAAATCTCCGACTTGACACACACATCCCCACCTTTACTTTTCTTCTTGGTACTGTGCATCATGTCACCTACTCTACAGGGTTTTGTTTGTTTGTTTGTTTGTTTTACTTATCTCATTTGTTTCTCCACAAAAATGTAGGCCCCTAGAAGGTGGAGGTTTGTGTTTCCATCACTGCTGAATCTCTAGCTCTTAGAATGCAGAGTAGCACATAAGAGACTCTCATTGTGGATTTGGGGGATGTGGAAAAACAGTCAGGTCCAGAGACTTTAGAAGGATGATGTAACATCAGTGTAAGCCCCACCACAGTGTCCAGGGAAGACAGGCTCAGGATGGCCATTCCCTTCCTCCCCAGGAGAAGACACAGGGCTGTGGGTGAGTCAAATGAGATAATGGGGAGTGCGGAGAGGAAGGGGAAGGGGCAGGCACTTCATGAAGCACTTTACACATTATCTACTTCATCTTTACAACAATGCTAAATTGAGAAAACCAAGGTTTTAAAGAAAGGGAGAGCCAGCTCAGATAGCCCTCAAACCTTGCCAACAGCAGAGTCTATAAAAATGTACTCATTACACTGCCTGATGATGTTTGGAAAGCTGGTCATCTGTGCAGGAATACTGAGTCTTTTCAGGTGACTAGCATGCAGACAGTGACCCTGGTTCAAAACCTGAAAGCGTGTGCTGGAGATAAATGATGTGGGGGCACAGGTACAGGGTAAGGTCCAGTCCACCTGGCCAACTCCCAGCTCCCCTGCAGGACAGGGTGTGCCTGCATGCCTCCCAGGGCTGTCCCAGGACTCAGCGGGAAGGTGCCTGGGAAAGCAAATGAAGCCAGCCTCACACCATCTCCTTGTCCCTCACCCACAAGTCAGCCCTCTGACTGCAGGTACAACCTCACCTTACAAGCTGGAGTGTATCCCTGCGAGTTCGCCTCCAAAGTGCCCCTGAGAAAAAGCCTCTATTCAGTCCATGATATTCCAGCCCTGGCCCACAAATGCATGTCCTTTGCACACAAAACACAGTTATTCCATCCCAAGAGCCCCCAAAACTCTGAACTCATTCCAGCACCAATTCTGAACTCTGAAGTCCAAAGTCTCATCTAAATATCACCTATTGTAGGGGCGTTCAGGTGGCTCAGTCAGTTGAGCATCCAACTTTGGCTCAGGTCATGATCTCATGGTTCATGAGTTCAAGCCCCACACTGAGCTCTGGGCTAACAGCTCAGAGCTTGGAGCCTGCTTTGGATTCTGTGTCTCCCTCTCTCTCTGCCCCTCCCCTGTTTGTTCATTTTCTCTCTCTCTCTCTCTCAACATAAATAAACATTAAAAAAATTTTAATATCACCTATTGTACATAATGCTGCAAACCCTATGTTTATTGGGTTAATAAACTGGGAATATTACTGAGCCATAAAAAGAATAAAAGTATAGAGAGTGTAATACTAAGCAAAATAAGTCAGTTAAAGAAATATACATACCATATGATTTCACTTATATGTGGAATCTAAAAAACAAAGCAATCAAAGAACAAAAAACAGACAAATATAGAGAAAAAACTAGTAGCATCCAGAAGGGAGGATGGGAGGGTGGCATAGATAAGGCATCTTAAGAGGTGCAAACTCCTAGTTACAAAACAAATCAGTCACAGAAATGAAAAGTCCAGTATAGGGAATATAGTCAATAAGATGGTAATAATGTCGTTTGGTGACAGATCGTGGCTACACTTACTGTGATGAGCACTGAACAATGTATAGAACTGTGAATCATTATGTTATACACCTGAAACTAACATAACACTGTGTGTCAATTATACTTAAATAAAAAACACAAGAAAGGAAGGAAGGGAAAGAGAAAGATAGACAGAAAAATAGAAAGGTCACCTAAATCAGGTGTGGGTGAAACTCTGGGCACAGACCATCCTGAGGCAAAATTCCTCTCCAGCTGTGTGAACTGTGAAATCAGACACATTAAACACTTCCCAAATGCAATGGTAGCACAGGCAGAGGTCCCATTCCAAAAGGGAGAAAAAGGAGAGAAGGAAAAGGGTGACAGGTCCCAATCAAGTCCAGAACCTAGTAAGGCCGATTCCATCTGATCTTAAGGCATGAGAATAGTCCTCTTTGGCTCAACACCCTGCCCTCCAGGCTCACTGAAGTGACAGCCTCCATGGCTGAGGCCACTTCTCCCCAAGGCTCCATAGGGCAGTCCCAAGGCTTCAGTCATAGACCACCTGACCTGCTGGAACCAAAACAGTGGCCTTGATAGTCTCCAAATTACCTTCACCCTTCTTCCCTTTCCTTGAAGAATGGCTCATACTGGCAGCCAAATGGCTCTCCAGTCAGGTCCTGTAGGATCTAGAAGTCTGATGGCCTTCCTTCATTCTGTCTCTATTTCTCTGTCCCTTCTAGTCCAAGTGGGCAGTGTCTCCGATGGCACAATGTCATCTCTACCCCTCTTTTCCACTGCAATGGCTGATTAAGCATATGAGTGGCACCCATCCCATGACCTGTTTATCAGATGGCCGTTCAGTCACACTCTTAGTGCTCTCTGCAGAAAAAACTTACTTGTTGTTTGCAATATAGATAGACTGAGGATTTTCCAAATCTTCAAGTTCTGGCTCCTTTTTGCTTTACAATTACATCTTAATTCCTTTTACATTTTACATTCCTTAAGCAGTCCGGAGAAACAAGGCCACATACTTTGCTTAGAAATCTCAGCTACAGCAGCAGCTGGGTGGCTCAGTCCGTTGAGCGTCCGACTTCAGCTCAGGTCAATATCTCGCACTCTGTGAGTTTGAGCCCCACATTGGGCTCTGTGCTGACAGCTCAGAGCCTGTTTCGGACTCTGTGTCTCCCCCTCTCTCTGTCTCTTTCTTTCTCAAAAGTAAATAAACATTAAAAAAATTTTTTTAAGAAATCCCCTCAGCTACGTATCCTATTTTATCAATCACTAGTTCTACCTTCCACTAATGCTAGAACACAGTGTGGCCAAGTTATCTGCCACTTAATAACAAGGATCACTGTTCCTCCAGTATCCAAGAACATGTTTCTCATTCCCATCTGAGCCTCATCAGGATCACCCTTAACATCCATATTTCTAGAATGCACCTCAACACTCTTCCAGCCTCTGCCCATCACCCCATCATTCCAAAGCTGCTTCCATGTGTTCATGTATTTGTTACAGCAACATCCCACTTCCCAGTACCAAAATCTGTATTTGTCAGCTCGGGCTGCCATAACAAAGTGCCATAGACTGAGCAGCTTAAACAACAGAAAGTTTGTTTTCTCAAAGTTCCGGGGGCCGTAAGTCTGAGGTCAGGGTGCCAACATAACAGGTTCTGGTGAGAGCCCTTTTCCTAGCTGGCAGATGGTCTCCTCATTGCGTTCTCATATGGCAGAGAGAGATAGCAAGCTCTCTGGCAACTCTCCTTATAAGAGTAGTAATCTCATCACTGGGGCTTGGTCCTCATCACTTCATCCAACCCTAATGCTTGTCAAAAGTCCTACTTCCAAATATGATCACACTGAGGGTTAGGGCTTCAGCATATGAACTTGGGGTGGGGGGCACAATTCAGCCTATGGCATCTCCCATAGTGGCTTAGGAGTGGCCTGTGGCACCGAAGTTTCATTGGCCCCAAGCTCTGGAATAAGTAATCCTTGATCCTTGGCATGGAGAAATGCTCAGGGCACCAGACCCTGTGTCCACCTCCATGCCATCCCCTCGCCACTGTCAGCGATGTCGGGATGTAGGTACTCCAGGAACACACCTGTGGGACCTCACTGCAGGGAACAGAGCCATCATGTAGACTAAATGCCCAGACGTGAGGTTCAGAGGAGAACAGCATCCCCCAGCCTTAAACCACTTGCTTCACCTGCAACCCCCACCAAGAGCGCATTCAACCTGACACTCACCTGATGTTCCCAGGAAACACAGCCCCTCCCACCCTGTACCCCCAACACTCTGTGTGGGATCAGGCAGACAGTACAGGGGACAGTGCCACACACACACAGAGGTTCCCACCCTCTCTCTCAGCAGGCACTGGTCATCAATGGGACAACATGAGCCCTGCTTTCAGCACCTGTCTGCTCTACTTCCCAAATGTCAGATGAGATTCTGGTCCCAGTTCCAAAAGCATTTTCTTTTCTCTCTGCTTTTCCTTTGTCTTCTTTGCCTCCTGATGAGGGGGACTTTGTTTATGCTACAGAAACAAATAGGAACAGGGCCTGCCCAAGGGGTGGACTCCTCAGGGGAATTTGGAGTGTCTTCCACTCTTGTTGCTCCAACCCCAGTATGTGACTTCTGTGGAGAGAAAATGGGAGGAAGGAAGGATGGATGGTCCTGAGGGAAAGAAGGAGGACCTGGGAAGGTGAGGAAACAAGAAGGGAGGCAAGGACAGAGAGATGAGGAAAGGCCAGGCCAGGAGGACTTCAGCTTCCAGGGAAAGGCAGGATGGACCACACAGTGGTCTGGGCCTCTTGCCCTCTCAAGACTCATGGCAGGGGTGGAGGAAGCCTCATGGTCTGGCTGGAGGAGGCTCTACAGACCCAAAGAGGTAGATGGAGAGTCTGAGGTCCCTAGAGCACAGTCTAGTGGGCAGAGTGAGAGGGGTCCTACTCCTGACCTGGGCCCTCTCAGGAGACATGGTGGACTGCCTCTGGACTTGCAGCAGAAATCCCGCACCCACCAGGAACAGGGACTGTGTGTGGCAAGGCACCATCTTTAGTCCCTTTGTCACAATAGCCACTCCCAAAAATGTGCTGAATTAATGCATGAAAGAATAAATGAAGTAAAACAATTCAAGAAAACATGCTGTAGAAGGTGAAGCACTGTACAGATGCAATGGTTTTTTCCTACACTGCCCATAATTCTGCCTGCCTTTTGGGGCTCTGGAATACAACTCTTGGCCCCAGTTTCCTATACTTCTCCACAAAGTTGTCTCAGAGCATGGTCAAATCCTCTTCTGCATACACACCCCCAAACTTGCTTCCCCTCACTTTTCTCTGTGACGATGATTGTCAGTTGAAATTCCAGGAACTCAGATACCCAGACCTCCACCACTGAACCCCACCAGAGGTCTCTGTGGGTGCTGCATTTACCAAGAAGGATCCACCTGGACAACATCAGACAGGTGATCAATTTCTGTTTCTCAAGCTCTTACACTGGATTTTCTAAGAACTTTAGAGAACACTCCTGCAAGGTGGTGGTGATGTGCTAGGCAGGTTCCCCAGTACCAGCCATGGCACTCTCAAACCCCCATAGTAAATTGCCCCTTCTGGTAGGCAGAGTAATGGCTCCCAAAAGATGCCCATGCCCTAATCTCCAGAACCGGTGACCATGTTGCCTTATGCAGTAAAAAGCACTTTACAGATGTGATTACATGTAGGATCTGGGGATGGGGGATATCATCCTGGATTATCCAGATGTGCTCAGGCAATCACAGAGTTTTTACAAGATGGAGGCAGAATAGCAGAACCAGAGAAGGGGACACATGGAGGAGGCAGAGCTTGAAGAGACTGGCCATAAATCAAGGAACGCAGGCAGTCTGTAGAAGTTGAAAAAGGCAAGGAAGCAAGTTTTCCCCTAGAGATTCTGGAGGGAATGCATCCTGTTAACACCTTGATTTTAGCCCATTTCAGATGTCTGTACTCCAGAACGAGAAGATAATAAGTTTGTGGTGTTTTATGCTGCTAAATTTGTGGTAATTTGTTACGGTGACCATAGGAAACAAATACACCCCACATGCTTTTGCACATTCCTTCAACCAAAATTGTGTTATCTCAATTATTTATAATGAGGTCTTTACTAGACAATTGTCAAAGGTTTACAGCAGACCATTTTATAAATTACAGAGAAATAAACTAAGTCAGCTATAAGTATCTCTCTCAAAGCTAACCATTAGTCATACTCCAGTGTGTTTCTTTCTGTCTGTATACAATTCTACTTGCTGCAATGACACCACATGTTTCTGTATTGGCCTTTTCTCAATTACCGTCAAATCATAAGCATGTCCCTGCTATTCCAAACTCCCACAATGTTCATGACTAGTCACAGAGCTCTCACCAAACCCCTCCTCAGCTCTCCTGTACAACCACCCCCAGACAAACTCCAGCTCTATGGTTCTGAGCAACACCAGGAGGTTTCTGCTGTGGCTTTGAGTTTCTTACTGTTTCTTAAAACAGATTCCTAAAATCAGAATAAGCAAATCAAAAAATATATATATATAAATGTTAACCAAGTGAAAAAGTGCTTTCTTGAAAGTTGGTCCTGACATCCACTTTATCCATTTGTGTCTCCTTTCACACTTGCTAGCATTGTAAAAAGGCTATTATTAAATCCTAGCTAATGTAATTGTCCCCTCAAAATGGTATCATTTTATTTTATCTGCCTTGAGTAGCTGGGATATGCAAGCCTCAGACAATAGAGGTTTTCCTTCAGCTCTGCTTTATTGTCACAGCCCATTCTTCAGGCCAGTCATGAACAGAGAAAAGTGAAACAGAGACCAGTCCTCAGGGAGCCTGTGACCCTCTGAGAAGACAAGATTTATGTACACATGGAGAAGAACACCAGGAACCATGTTCCACACTGTGGCACACTAAGTCTATTTGCCCAGTATGTCCTCCCTGACACGTGCAGGGGGCAAACTCCTCTGTAAAGACCTCTGACCCCTGACAGAGGCAGCCCCTCCTCTGGCTTCCTGAGCACCTTGCAGGACCAACATCTTCTCTGACTTCCAGATCCCTGACCCCTGGCTGGGCTGACCTCTCCTCTGAGCCTCCATTGAATCTTGCTCCAGGTAGGGACCCTGATATACTGATGCTCAGTGCATCTATGTGCCATCCCAACAGCTATGACTATTGTAATATTCCCTGTCCTTAGCATGGTACATGGAATATAGCAAGATCTCAGTAAATTATTATTAACAAATGAAGTTGAATAAGTGTCCAAGTATGGAACAGACCATCAAAGCACCTGCTTTTCTTTTTCAAAATTGGTTTGGCCATTCAATGTCTTTGTAACTATAAACTTTGTCACTCTTTTCCACACTTGGACAATAATAACTTACTGAGATCCCGCTATATTCCATGTACCATGCTCAGGACAGGGAATATTAAAATACTCACAGCCCTTGGGAAGGCAGGGTCTCTTCCTGGAGAAGATCCGTGGAGGCTCAGAGGAGGAGTCAGCCCTAGAGAACATAGGGGAAAGGAAGAAAAAATAAGATAAAAACAGAGAGGGAGGCAAACCATAAGAGACTCTTAAATACAGATAACAAACTGAGGGTTGCTGGAGGGGAGTTGGGTGGGGGGATCAGCTAAATAGGTGATGGGTACTGGGAGGGCACTTGTTGGAATGAGCACTGTAATATGTAAGTGATAAATCACTAAATTCTACTCCTGAAATGATTACTATACTATGTGTTAACTAACTTGGATATTACTAAATAAATAAGCATGATTCTGAATAAAAAAAGCAAAGCAAGGAGGCATCACAATTCTGGACTTCAAGGTATATTACAAAGCTGTAGTCATCAAGACATTATGGTACTGGCACAAAAACAGACACATAGATCAATAGAGCAGAACAGAAAAACCAGAAATGAACCCACAACCATACGGTCAATTAATCTTTGACAAAGCAGGAAAAAATATCCAGTGGGAAAAGAACAGTCTCTTCGACAAATGGTGTTGGGACAACTGAACAGCAACATGCAAAAGAATGAAACTGGACCACTTTCTTACACCATACACAAAAATAAATTCAAAGTCGATTAGAGATATAAATGTGAAACAGAAAACCATAAAATTCCTAGAAGAGGGCACAGACAGTAATTTCTCTAACATTGGTCATAGCAACATTTTTCTAGATATGTCTCTTGAGGCAAGGGGGATAAAAGCAAAAATAAGCTATTGGGACTTCATCAAAATAAAAAGCTTTTGCACAGTGAAGGAAACCATCAAAAAAACCCAAAAGACAACCAACAGAATGGGAGAAGATATTTGCAAATGACATATCCAATAAATGGTTAGTATCCAAAATATATAAAGAACTTATCAAACTCAACACCCAAAAAACAAATAATCCAATTTAAAAATGGGCAGAAGACATGAACAGACATTTCTCCAAAGAAGACATCCAGATGGCTAACAAACACATAAAATGATGCTCAACATCACTCATCATCAGGGAAATGCAAATCAAAACTACAATGAGATATCACTTCATACTTGTTAGAATGGCTAAAATCAACAACACAAGAAACAACAGGTGTTGGTGAAGATGTAGAGAAAGGAGAACTCTCTTGCACTGTTAGTAGGAATGCAAACTGGTGCAGCCACTCTGGAAAACAGTATAGAGATTTCTCAAAAAAATAAAATAAAAATAGAATTACCCTAAGATCTGGTAATTGCATTACCGAATATTTACCCAAAAAATACAAAAATGTTAATTCACAGGGATGCATGCACCCCTATGTTAATTGCAGCATTATTTACAATAGCCAAATTATGGATGCAGCCCAAGTATTAGATGAATGGATAAGGAAGAAGTGATATATATATAAGGAAATGCTATTCAGCCATAAAAAAGAACAAAGTCTTGCCATTTACAACAACATGGATGGAGCTAGAGGATATAATGGTAAGTGAAATAAGTCCAAGAACGACAAATATATGATTTCACTCATATGTAGAATTTGAAAAACAAAACAAACAAGCAAAGGGGAAAAAATAAGAGAGACAAACCAAGAAACAGACTCTTGAGAGAACAAACTGATGGTTACCAGAGGGGACGTGGGGAGGAGGGGTTAAATAGGTGATGGGGATTAAAAAGTGTACTTGTCATGATGAATACCAGGAATCACTGTACTGTACATCTGAAACTAATATAACACTGTGTGTTAACTATACTGGAATTAAAATTTAAGGAAAAAAAAACAAAGTCTGCAATTACAGAATGAGAATTCAGTGACAGCCAAAGAGGCTGGGTGTCTGGGCAGTTTGATGTCACCTGTGCCATCTGCAGGCCATATAATGTGGCCAAGCCTTCAACCTCCCTGAAACTTCATATCTTCATCCATAAAGTGTGAACCATTCCAACTCCCCAAGTCATAATGGGAGGAATGACCAGAGGATGACCTCATATCACAATGCTGTGGCCTACTGCAGACCCTCAGTGATCAGTTGCCATAATCGAAGCATGTCTGGGCACAGATCAGGTGCACAGAGGAAGAAATGACATAGTGGATTAGTTGATGGGCTGACAATTGACCAAAGGTTGGACAAACCGGAACTCAGGTCAGTTGAAATGTAACAAAATCTCTTTTGCCAAATTTATCTCCATTCCCTCCTCACACATACACACACACACACACACACACACAAGTCCTCCAACTTCAGAATGCCCTATGATTAGTGTACAATTTTTTTAGAATTCAACTGAACAGTCACATTTGAAAAACTATTGCATTGTATAAAGCAAACTCTAGAAGCACACTCCAACAAGACCAGCATAAGTGGATTCTGAATTTGGGAAGACAGAGTCAGTGACACGTGGCAACTCGTCTCACCCTGCTATTGGGAACCCCATGCAGCAACCTTCAGGGACAATTGGCAGCTCCACATGTTTATCCCAAGCCCTGGACCACAGATTTGGAGTCCACTATATCCCAGCCCAAGTCAGTACATAACTCACATCCAGATATGGGGGTGCTGCATTCTGAAGTCCTGACAGCCTGTCTGAAGAGAGACTTATCTTGGGTTGGATCCATGTCTCATGTCTCACACTTGACGGGGCTCATGAGATTTATTTCTGCACAAAAGGAAAGCAGAGGAGTCTGTGGATTATCATGTACTCCACATTTGTCTGCTTCTCCTGGCAGCCCCTCTCTTCTGCTCTGCCCAAGCTCTGGGCCCTCAGCCCAGCAGCACTGTCCTCATCTGGGAGCTGGTAAGAAATGCTGAAACTGGGGCCCCATCCAGAACTCCTGAACCCACATTTGCTCCTTAATGAGACCCCTGGGAGATATGTAGGCATATTCAGTCTGAAGCCACATAGGACACCGTCATCCACAGCTGGCTCTGTGGATCTCTTGGCCCCCTCACAGTGGACAGCCCAGGAGAACTGTTTTCTGAAAACCCTATAGCACCACTCCATGATCCTTTTCCCAAGGGTAAACATGGTTGTGCCCATCAAATCCTGCACTTCCAAGACAGCCTCTTCTCAGGGCACACTTTTAAAGAGGGATGAGAGCTTGATAGAAAGACTGGATTTTCCAGGTGCCTAGGTGGCTCAGTCAGTTGAGCATCTGACTCTTAATTTCGGCTCAGGTCATGAACTCATGGTCGTGAGATTGAGCCCCACATCAGTCTCTGCGCTGGGCATGGAGCCTGTTTAAGATTCTCTCTCTCTCTCTCTCTCTCTCTCTCTCTCTTTCTCTCTCTCTCTCTCTCTCAAAATAAATAAATAAATAAAAAGTCTTTTAAAAAAAAGACTGGATTTTCAGCAACTCAAAGGCAGGGGAAATTGACATCAGAAGACAACAAAGGTGTGAAGCTTGTTTGTTCCAATGTCTTCCAAAATGTGTTTCATAAAAACAGAGGGAAGTTAAATAAATTCACATTAGGGAGGGAGAGATTTGGTTGAAACTTAGCCAGGCCTCCATAGGAAGGCTCAATTCAATGATGGGCTCCATTCCCAGGGAGGTGTTCATGACATTCATGAAACATTTCATTCCAGGGGAGAGAAGCCCAGAAATTTCTAACTTTGCAATTGAAAGATCAGTAGTCAGGCAATTAAACTCGCCAAGAGAAACCATGATGTGATCATCTAGGAAAAATAGTTTTAGAGAAGACAAACTAAAATGGGCTCCTCCTCTGGGTCTGGCCATGGCCATTACCTAGAAATTCTCATCCTTTCTTCAGTAATCCCATCAGGGCCACCTCTCATCACCATTCATCAAAAGGGCACCCTGGACAGGAGGGGCTTTAGCAGGGTGAATGAAGGGGTGGGTGATGGGTCTCAGTCTGTGCCTGTTAGCTCACACCAGATTCCACCTTCGATTTCACTGCATATGTGTCATTGGGTTTCCCTCCCTTTTTTCATTTCATTTTTAAAAATGCAGCTAGACCTGGGAGCCTGGGAGGCTCAGTCGGTTACGCATCCGACTTTAGCTCAGGTTATGATCTCACAGTTTGTGAGTTTGAGACCCGCATTGGGCTCTGTGCTGACAGCTCAGAGCCTGAAGCCTGCTTCAGATTCTGTGTCTCATTCTTTCCTTGCCCCTCCCCCACTTGTGCTCTCTCTGTGTCTCCCAAAAATAAATAAATGTAAAAGAAAATTTTTTATTAAAAAAATTAAAAAATAAAATAATAAAAATGCAGCTAGACCTTTAGGATCTTCAGACATGTGTGCGGTATTCACAAAGACTGAAAAAATTAGATGCCATGTATCCTATTCTCTGCCAAAAGCAAACCTGGTTGTGAAAGCATTTACTCCGGGAGAGAGGCCCACCTGCATTTTCCACACTAGACCCCAGAATCACAGCTCACAGAGGTAGGAGGTCTCCAGAACATCTAGTTCCTTACACACAACTGGGGGATCTTAAATTAAGGTTTGCATGAAGACCACACAAGGATTACTTGAAATCATTGAGCCCACGTTCTGGAACAAAAACCACATCACATAGTGAGTGAGGCAAACTTAAATCAGTTAAGCTATCACGACATTCAGTGCAGACCTGGGCTGTCTCGGGTAGAGTGATTCAGCAGGGAGCCGCAGCCAACCAAAAGCGCTGCTAACAGCAAGTATGAGTGGGTCTCATAACTAGGCGGCCATGGCTGGCTGGAGCACAGCCTTCTCATGTCTTTACCCTCTGCTAAATGTGGCATTACCACCAGGCTGGGAAGGGGCCACATCCAGACATAGAAACACTAGAGGTGAGAATGGCTGCCTTTCTCCTGGGACCCTTGTTCAGAGCTAAGGAACTTATCCAGAGCCCCAGCATTTGCCTCCCCCCACCGTACCCCTCCCACCCCTGCTCGACCTAAATCAGCCAAATGCAAAAGCTGCTTGACTAAGCCACCCACAGAGGGGCTGGGGAGGGGGTTGGACTGGGTGAAGAAGTGCAGCCCTACATGGGTACCACAGCCAGTGACAGTAACAGAGAGGCCTTGGTTTCTACTCACACAGGAAGGAGAACAGAGGGGCAGGGAGGAGGTGCCTGCAGCCACTGGGGTGGTACAGTGCTGGAGAGCAAGGAATCAGCAACTGGGTTGGCACCACCTGTTCCACTGACTTTGGGATCCTGCTTTGCTTAAGCTCCCTACTCTATTTCCTCATCAGTAAAATGAAGGTTTATGAGATAATGTAGGAAAAGTGTTGCTTCATGATGAACATTCATTAAAGTATGATTTAATATTGTTATTTTTGTTGTAATTTCTCAACTACCAAGACACTCCACTCAAAAAAAAATTTGCTGTTGCTCTGATGCCTTAATTAACTTCCTATCTGCTATCTGAGGCTTCAAAGTTTTCCATAATTTAATTAGGCATGAGACTGGAAATAGAAATCCCTGCAGAACATCAGGCTGTGGCCAACATCTCCTAGAGGGAGATGACAATAACCACAGTAGCTCAGCCCTTTTCCACCAACAAGCCCGCTTGTGTTCCTAGACAGGGTAATGTCAAACACTTGCCTGAACACAGATTTTTACCGGGGATGGGTGGATGATAGAGGTGAAACTAATCAGGAACAGAGAAAGGAGCACCTAAGGAAGGACAGTGTCAGGGACAGTGTCACTGAAGACAAGCTGGACATGCCCTATCTCTGCCATTTGTGTGTTGGACTGACCATGGAACTTGCCCCCGCCCCAGGTCCTCCACCTCTGAGGCTGGACTTAGCCTGTCCTCACCACCCACTGCACCAGTGACCGCTTTTGCTTATTCACCCTGACCTGTGGGGTCTGCCAGCTGTAGTCCAGGGAGGTCCTGCCTTAAGCTGGGCCCACCTGGAGCAGCTCTGAGCCAAGAGCTCGGCCCTGGGCTCCTGTCACTGCCTCCCAAGGCCTTGTCCCTGGAAAGAGCTTGGCTCTGGACTCCTGTCACTGCCTCCCAGGGCCTTGTCTATGGAAAGCTTCCTGTCAGCTCCTGTGGAATGGCCAGTGCCATGTCAGGAGCCACACAGTGACTAAAGGAACAGGAGTCTGGAACCAACCCGTCAACTCCCCAGCCAGCCACACGTCCTGTGCCCCACAGCTGCAGTTATATCCTCTGCCAACTTCTGGCTTGTACAAAATGGAGATTGGCAGTCTCTTCTGGCAGAACCAGTATGACATTTACCTGAAATAGCAATAAAAATGAATTTCAGCAGTGCTGGACACAGTGCAGGAGAGGCCAGGCCCCCAATGGTACTTCCAACCCTGAGACTGTGGGCTGCTCCTGACTCACTCCTAAATGCCCCCAGCTTGCCTGAATCTACCCACTAGTGCCTGCTGCTGGGCTCTGTCTCAAGGGCTAGTGTTTCCAGGCCAGTATATCTGGACCCTGGGTGCTTACACTTCTGCATCCAGACTACTGCTGGACCTGCTTCTAACAGAGAAGTATCTCCAAAATCCAGGAGGTCACAGGTCAGCATTTTCATCATGACAGCCTCAGACTGCAGAGGAAAAGTACTGTCCTTTTATGGCCCATTCCTCAGGAAAGGAAAAGTTCACTGAGCTTCTATCAGTTCAGTGGGAGTAAAGCACACTTTTCTCCAGGGCTTTGCAATCAGGCACATACATCTTTGCATCCATTCTCAACCATTTATGACTGTGTGCTTCCCTGCCTGAGGCTGCCTTCTCATCGGCTGACTAAGCAAACACTATTTCAGAGCTGCTCTGTGGAGTAAATAGATAATGCAGTCAATGTGTGGGGAGTATGCTTTCTCCATGGCCCTCCCAGTGCAACAACAGCACCTGGATGCCAGGGTGGGGGTCTGCTTGGGTAAGGGCCCCTCAGGACCTTCCCTCATTCTGCCCCAAATGTCTAGGCTGCAGTGTGAGCCCATGCTCTACTTTCTGTGAGAATCAGAGCAGAAAAGGTGGACCCTCTAGAGAAAACAAAGCCAAGGAGAGAGAGAGACAATGCCTGAGTCTGCTGCCAGGCCTGCTGGGCCAATACCCAATTTAGTTCTGCCAGGCTGCAGCAGGGCTCCCTGATCTGCCCATGAGAAAATCAATCAACACAGACCAGGTCGTTACAAAGACATGAGAGGAGGGAAGGGCCTCCAAGTCTGTTCCTTGTAAATCAGCATGTAGTTTTGTATCATTTCTTCTGATTGTAAATCTGTATTCATTGCAGGAAATTAGGAAATAGGGAAAGATGAAGAACAAATAAAAGCTATCCATAATTCTCCTTCCCAGAGAGAACCACTGTTATTAATTCAGTACATATTCATCTGCTCTAGATTTTTCAAAGGTGAGATATTGAATATTCAGTTTGGTGCCCTGCTTTTGTCAGTTAATATTTTATACTATCATTTCATTTTATTCTTTAAATATCCCCCAAAGCATGACCTCTAGTAGCCATGCAATGTCACACTGCATAGATATTTTTGCTAATTTCCCATTGCTAGATATTGGGTTATTTCCAGGGTTTCACCATTACAAAGAGCAGTAATTACACTTCTTGGTCACAGATGGTTTCCATACCTCTAAGGCATCCTGAGGCAACTGTTGCAGACAGTAGCCAGCTGGTCTTCTTGAGCACACAGCCAGGCTGCATCCCAGCCTCCTTACAGATGAGAGTGCCAGTGCCTGTGCCTGAGCTCTGGCCACCCTCAAAAGGCTCCCACGCTCTTCCCTTTAGAAGTCAAGTATCCAAAATGGCAGAGGCTCTATCAGCCTATGTCCCTCAGTGACCATGGAAATGACCAAGGAAAAGTGCTGCCCTCAGATCTGTTCAATAGTCCAGGTGAGTCCCATGAACAAGAAATAAATTTTTGTTGTTTTAAGCCATTACTTGTTTGGGTCTTCTGGAGAGTTTAGCTAAGCTAATCCGTGGTACTCCTGCCTTGACATCCATTTCATTTGGCTAAGCAGCCTGTGGGAAACATAAATTGACACTAGCCCCACATGCAAGTGCATGCCCTAGATAATGGCCCATAGAGTCACAAGTTAGCTTCTGATAGGACTTACCAATGGTCCTTGTGATCAGTCTCCCCCTCCTTCCAGGACTTTCCCTTTGTGCATCCCTTAGATAAGACACCTGTGGAGCTCACCAAAACTCCACTCTCTTTGTTTTGGATTAACCAACCCAGACTTAGCCTGGGAACCCCAAAGCACTCTACCCAAGGAATCTAACAAATGCATGAGTCATAGGTCCTATGGCTCTCCCTGCCTGCACTCCACCCTGATCTCCCTGCTTGGTGTCTTGAGGCCTGCCATGTCCTTGCTCTTGAACTTGTGAGTAATGAACTCTACTGAAATTTTTCCTGTGGTCTGTTTTTGAATTATGGTTCACCATCCAGCACCCTATGCTCCACTTAAAAGATGTTAATTTAAGACTAACATCACAAACAGGATGGTAGAGGCATGCTTGCTATTACCCAATGAGAATGCCTTTTAGCTGTGGATGGTGGTCTGGCTCTGCAGACAGATAATTCTATCTGGAGAGACAGATCCACCACTTGCTGGTATTCATCCACACTGCTTTTCTCAGCAATGTACTGCTTATGCAGAGTGCTGCCTCAAATTCCCATCCCAAAGTGAAAGCTGGGAAAGAAACAGCCAGAGTCCTCCCAAACCTCGGGGTGTCACTCATTGAAGCTGGCTTGAGGTGCCCTGAATGTGTCTTCTAACTGCTAACATTCCACAGAAGATGAACTCCCCAGTGGGTATTAAATTTGGGGTTTCTCAACTCTAAACATGGACCTAGCTATCAACTGTTAGGAGAATTGGCTAGGATTTTTGAAAGGTCCTGTTGTGTTAGTTAACAGCGAGGACACACTAGTGGCAACCCCCACCCAAGGGTGAGCTTCTGGGTAAAGGTGCCAGGCAATGCCCTTAGGGGGAGAGAGATACTCCACTATGTTTGTGTGTAGCACTGCAACTCCAAGTCCTAACCAATACATTAAGGGCACCCTCACTCGGGAAGATGTAGCTCCTCACAAAAGCAGATGCAGCTGGAGCCCTCAGTCCCTCTGTTGCTGTGCACCTTGCTGCTGTTTCACCTCATCACCCAACACTATGGGATATCATGGTTCCTTACCCATGGCACGTGGGGGCACAAGATCTAATGGCCTGAGCACCCAGTGTCAAAGCCACCCAAAATGCCCAAGGGAGTTAGCAAGCTCCTCACTAAATGTAAAATACCCACAGAAGTGGACTGGGAACTGCTACTCAGCTCTGGGATATACCAATACACAAAGCACCAGTCCTGCTCATCATGGAATCTCCTTCTTAACCAGATATGTGCTCATCCCCTTTGGTCCACCAGACATCATAGATTCAGATTAAGATACCCGTTTCACCTCCCAGGCAGATCAGTTACAGTCTCTATAACGTGGAATCTTGAGGAATCTCCACCTAGTTTGCCAGCTCCAAGTGGCTGGACATATATAGAGGGACAATGGCCTATTCAAAGATGTGTTCCTCAAGCTTTTAAACAACAGGCAGTCCCCTACATGGACAGAAATTTTAGCCCAGTCTCCAATACTGCTTGATCCCTGGCCCTCAGATCTCCATGCCCACTCCCCACCAGTTACCAGTCTTCTGCTAAGAACTCCCATCTAGTGCTTCAGGGAATCCCCACTCCTCTGACATCAGGAAGGACATCATACATATCTGTTCACTACATGAGTGCTCCCCTCACCATACTGGTCTTCCCATTGTCTCTCCATCTTCCACATGATGGCAACTTGAACAGGGGAAGATTATGCAGTCTGACCCCCTTAGGATAAAAATCCCAAGGGAAAACCCCTACTAAATTGTTTACAGATCATGATTCTACAGATTTATTGGCCCAGATGATGATCCATAACCAGATATGAAGCTAAGGCCACCAGCTTTGCCTCACTATTCAGGTGATAAATCCTGGCTAATTAAACCAGATTCATCACAGATTTTGCAGAGATTGACATTATAGCTCCAGGACAAATAGCAGAAATGTGTGAATCTCACAGGAGAAGAGGCCCTTCACCAAGTGGATGTCAGTCACATTAGGAAATGAAACCCTGGGATCTGGTGGCTTCTATCAGCAGACCCAGGCCAAGCCCTACCCAACCACAGACAAAGAGGTAAAGAACCTTTTGCTCCAAAGCAGCCATACTGCCCTTGGTCAGCATCCAGATTGTTTGTCCCAAAGGATGCCCCTGCAAGCTACCCAAATGTAAATCCTCCCTTTGGTTGTGACTATTACTCTTACTGTGCACAGCCTGGATAATAGGGTTGCTAGTAGACCCCCTGTCTCAGGAGATGTATGGGAACAAAATCAGCCAGGTACACAACTGCACTGCAGGATTGCTAAGTGCTGGTGCTGGCAGGTTCTGTTAGAAGAGCTTTGACCAGCATGCCACCAGGCATGGATTCTGACCCATAGATCACCTCCTTTTACATTAAATGATACCAATGGAAGCAATGCTTAAAAGAGTCACTCCCTCTTTATCCATGGCCCTCTCAATGTAACCAAATCCTATCCACCCAGCTGGTGGGTTTGTGCTCTAATGACCTTACAATAGTTTTAATGGCACCATCTCTGGATTATAAAAGTGCCATCCATAAAATGTCCCTACAATGAGACTATCCATGTGCCTAGGATTCATATGCATTGTGGATGGGGTCCCCTCAAAACTTGGTCACAGATATCGTGAAATCTTTGCAAGGTACACTCCTGATGATCTGACAAAGCCCACTGAAGTCTCCTCACCTAGCAGTAGAGCCCACACTTGTAGTTCCATCCTGAGCCAGCCTCTAGCACAAATACTCAGAATGTAACACTGGTAGCCACTCCTACCCTTCATGAATCTCCATCTGGGAAGGCCACTTCTCACCAGGCTGGCCTCTGTCATCCCTAAGTATACCAACACTTCAGAGACAATGACCCAGCCCAAGAGCTCACAGTTGGAGATGACGGTGAAAGGGTCTCTCCTTTCTGCTCTGGATGCCTGTGCTTGGCTTCTTCCCTGGATGCATGAATCTTCCTCAGTTTTACAGATAGTTGTTTTTCTGGGCAGGATGCCTGCTCCACCTGTGTTCATCATCTTTAGCCAACACTCTTCTCTGGCATCCTCTTGGGAAGAAGTAAACCAATGCTGCATCAGTGCTACACATCAAGAGTTTCTCACTTAAACTCTCCATACATGGCCCACAAAGACCAGCCAGGCACCCTGAACCAGTGCTGGCTTTACTGCGATGCTGTGGGAAACAGAGTGAAGCACCCTTGCAAGCCCCAAATCCTTCCCAAACCAGCCCTATTACTGGAGTGCACTGGGCAACTTGTGGTGGGAGATCATTCAGCACTCCATTGTCTTCACCAGACACTGGGGATTCTGGGGTTTCTCAGAGGTTTGCCTCTACATGCATCAACCCATCCCTGTTTCTCCACTGGTGTTTGGGAGGCATTTAGACAGATTTCTGGGTCTGTGGCTGGCTGCTACAGAATCAGTATTCCAGTAATTGTATTATCCTTTAATGTGCTGAACCATTTTTGTCCTTTTATTCTGGTTATTGCTACCCTATCCATGCTTTCTGTCAGGTGGAGAAGGAATTGTATTGACTCACACAACTTTGGCTAAGAAACCTTTGGAAAGAAAATGAGGTGGACAAAGAAAGACTCTTCCTTAAAACTGCCACGTGCCCTGTAGATTCTGGGGAAGGACACATGAAGTAAGTGTGCAAGGAAGCATACTGTATGCACTATGAGCCTCAAGGCTTCACTCCCTCAGACCCAGCCTCAGCACATCATGCTCCTCTACTCCACAGTTCTAGGTCCTGGCCATGGGACTTGCTTTGACAAATGGGATGCTAACAGGTGCAACACTCATGCTAATGCAGTTGGATACCCTCTTGCACTGCTAGTGCTTGGATCTCATCTGCCTCCCAGCCTCGAAGCACAGCCATCCCAGCCACCCACAGACATGAATGTAAGACATAGATTCTAGTGGCCATAAGACATGGAGATGCCATAAACCTGTATTATAGTGCATGCGCTGATAGAGATTTTTCTCCAGGCCCCCATTTTTTCTATGATATGAACTACACTTCATGTTCTAAGGGTGGTGACCACAAGTCCCCACATGACCTTAGGGTTCCCAGGCCAGCTGTGGCCTCAGAAATCCCCACATCTCCTCATGGTTGGAGGTATGATACAGTATTCCCTGGAAGAAACCTATCAACCAGATCAATTTTTTTCCAGTAATTTTTAAAAATTATTTTTAATACATAAAATTTAATGTGTAAGATGTTATTCCTAATATCAACATTAAAAAGTTTAGAGATGCAAAAGCCTTATAGTGAAAATATCCCCTCCCTCCCTCCCCCACACCAGGTCCTGGGCCTCTGTCCAGACACAGGCTGTGCATATACCTGCCCAGATTTAACTCCACTGTGACAAATAACACTCTCTCCCCATCTCATAGTTTTCACTTTGGAAATCAATTCACATCAGCAGTTAGGGTGCCTCTTCACACTTTTAGTTAGCTGCATCATATTCTGTACCTGAATATATCAGAATATATTTAATGGTGCCTTGTGATAGACAGTGAGGTGTCCAAATGTAATGCAACTGCTAACAATATTGCAGTGCATGTCCTGAGACAAATGCCACTCCTATGAGTGATTGTATGGCTGCAGAATAATTTCTGTGTACTTTCTACCTTGACAGATACTGACAGAGTGCCTTCCATAGACACTGGATCAATTCCATACTCCCTTCACCAATGTATGAGAGTACCCATTGACCCACAACCTTGCTAACAAGAAACATGTTCCTTGACCACCTAGTAGCTGGAAATGGTAACTCATTGGACCTTTAATTGTATTTCTCTCATTAGAAGTGAGAAGTGAGGTTGAACTTCCATTGGTGGTGATGGTTTAAGAGCTATATGCTTTTGCTTTCCTGCAAAGCTTTTTTCTGTGTCCTCATGGCCTTTGGCAGTTTTCTATAGGTAATTGTAGGAAACCTTCTAGTAAGGACATGAGCACTTTTTATGTAAATATCTACCCTAGTCTGTGTTTGCCTCTTGACTGCTTATATATTTCTAGTTTTTGGTGTGGAACTTTTTTTAGCTGTCTTATAGTTGAATCTATCACTTTTCATTTATGGTTTTGCAGTTTTCATGCTGGGAAAAGCTTTCCCTAAAATAAGATTACAAAAAAAATTTTTTAATCTCAAGTTTTTTCTAGTTATCTTTATGGTTTTATATTTTAGTTTTAAAGTCTTGGTCTGTCCAAAATTTAGTCTGGTGTAAGGTAGGAGGCAGATAAATTCTCTTTTCCCCCAGATATCTAGACAGTTACGCCGACTCATTTCTTAAATGGTCCTATTTTTCTCACTGATTTGCATTGCTCTCCTCATCCAATATCAGCTTCCCATTTCAACCTAATTCTGTCTCTGAAATCCAGCTGAAACAGGAAACATCTCTCCTGACTGGTTCCACCAAAAAAAGAGTGATTTAGTCTACTCTGGGAGATAAAACTGTGCTTCACATTTGGCTAAGACTGCATTCTCCCTGGGATCTATCAGAGTTCAGTGGGGAAATGGACAATTCATCAGAAACTTATGGGTGCTACTGACTGTACCCACCTGACACCCACCTGAAAGCTGGGCTTAGCAGGGCTCCAGTGGCAGAGTGAGCAGTGGGCAGATGATGAACAGCATAGGCTTTGAGGCAAAGAGGCCAAGACCAGGGTGTGAGACCAAGGAAGACATTTGTGTAAATACAGTTAGAAATCAAATTTTTCACTGTAAGAGAAAAAAGATGCAAATATAAAGTAAACAAATCTTCAACGTAAAATTGGAATTTTAAATATTAATACAAGTTCATGATTTAAAAAATAAGTCTCCTACCTCTATCCACTGAAAAGGCCTAGAAACTGATATCCTAGCGGTAATGATCACACCCAGAGTGCAGTTTTTGGTTTCCAAATACCCCCTCACCAACAGAAACCAGGGCTCCTTGGAGAAATGACCAGTTCTGGTGCAGGGACAGTGAAAGGACAGGTGAAGCTGGGATGCTTTGTTAGGCCAAAACGAAAGAAATGCTTCAGTCAAAAGGACTCAGAAGGCACCTTGAAGGGGCTTCTGCTGGATAAATTTGGAAAAACGTAAGCATCAAACAGACTAATGATTATAAGGTATTATAAAGCAAATAATAACTAAAAATGTGAATACATAATGTGAGGGGGGTGAGGGAGAGAAACATGCAGTGGGTAGAGATAAATTGTCAAATACTCAGGCAAAAATAATATTATGACAAAGTGTTAACAATTGTTGAAGCCAGGTGGTGGGTAGACAGATGTTCGTTGCAATCTTTCTTTTACATTTCTGTACACTTGAGAATATTCGTTCTAAAAAATGGAGGAAAACAAAAGCTCCCAGGTGGTCCCAATGTACAGCTGCACCCTGCACGTGAGGAAAAGAGCAGGTGGGTTTCCACCAATGAGTGAAAGTGGTAGTCCCGAGGCAAGTGTGAGAGTGAGAGGAGTGTTTTTGTGTGTTTGTGAGTATGTGGGTGAGTGATTTTGTGAGTTTGTATGTGACTGTTAATACGTGAGTGTGTAAGAGGTTTTGTTCCTGTGTGCATCAGTGTGTAAGTATGTGTGAGTCTATGTGTGAGGATATATGTGAGTGGGGTATTGTGTGTGTGAGTGTATGAAAGTGACTAGTGAGTCTGTGAGAATATGAGATTGTGACAATGTGTGGTGTGAGTGGGGTATTGTTTGTACATATGAGTATGTGATTGTGTATGTGAGTCAATGTGTATATGTGTATCACTGTGAATTTTGTATATGTGAATGAGAGTGTGTGTACGTGGGAGTGTGTGAAGATGAATGAATATGTGTGTGAGAGTCTGGGTGAGTGTGTACACATGGGATTGCGTGCATGACTGTGAGGGTGTGTGTGCATGAGTGTGTATGTGTAAGAGTGTGGGAGGAGAGTGTACCCAGGAGAGTGTACACAGGAGAGAGAGTGTGTGTATGTGTGTGTGTGTGTGTGTGTGTGTGCATGCGCCAGGAGCTGGGACAGCACTGTCTGTTTCTGTGAGGGTTTCAGCATCAGGGGAACACTCTGGCCCTGGGAAGCAGCTGCTGGGGGGAGTACAGTAGGCCCCCTTCACATACACCCTGCTCCAGAAAGCCCCTCCCTGCATGCACAGTCTCTCTGTGCCCTTCCCCTCTTCACTCCTCCACTGTCCTTCCATAGCCTCCCTCGCACTCACACCCCCAGAGTTACACCAGGCCCCACGACATCACCTCTCACTTCCAGCCCAGGCTCTCTGGGAGCTGCCTCTTTCCTTCCTTCCAGGCCAAGATGACTAAAAGCAGACTCTGACCAAGTCCAGAGAGCCCGTGCATGGACCTGCTTTACAGGCCAGACATGCCCAGGGCCTATATCCCCAGCAAAAGGCCTCCTCCAGCTTCTCCTGAGCCTCCCACTCTTCTTTCCTCCCCCAGCTTCCAACTGGAGCCAATGATTTTCTAACTTAGCAGCAACAAGACCACCCAGCTCTTGAGCTCTTTCCCATGTGCTGCTGACATGCCTCGCACTGAAAGGCAGGCTAGCCACTCTGTAAAACAGTATAGATGTTACTCAAAAAATCAAAAATAGAACTACCCTACAACCCAGCAATTGTACTACTAGGTATTTACACAAAGGATACAAAAATGCTGGTTCAAAGGGACACACACACCCCAATGTTTATAACAACACTAACGACAATAGCCAAATTATGGAAAGAGCCCAAAAGTCCATCAACTGATGAACAGATAAAGAAGGCGTGGTATATATATATATATATATATATATGAATATTATATGGAATATATATAATTATATGGAATATAATGGAATATTACTCAGCAGTCAAAAAGAATGAAACCTTGCCATTTGCAACAACTTGGATGGAAGTAGGGTGTATTATGCTATGCGAACTAAGTCAGAGAAAGATAAATATCATGATTTCACTCATATGTGGAATTTAAGAAACATAACAGACGAACATAGGGGAAGAGAAGGAAAAATAAGATAAAAACAGAGAAGCAAACCATAAAGGATTCTTAAATACAGAGAACTGAGGGTTGCTGCAGGGCAGTTGGGTGGGGAGATGGGCAAAACGGGTGATGGGCATTAAGCAGGGCACTTGTTGGGATGGGGACTGGGTGTTACATGTAAATGATGAGTCACTGGGTTCTACTCCTGCAACCAATAATACACTGTAGGTTAACAACCCTGAATTTTAAAAAATAAATTAAAAATTAAAAAGGCCGGCTGGGTTCACTTTGAATTTAGTGGAGCTGTGTCTAGGGGGAAAATGTTGGGTCATTTCCAAGATGAGGTCATGACAGGTGATAGAGTCCACCTGGGAGACTCTATCTCCCCTATGAGAGCCCAGGTGCCATGTTTGGGGTGTTTTTTTTTTGTTTGTTTTTAGGGTTTTTTTTTTGTTTGTAGGTTTTTATTTTAATTACATTTTGTTAACATACAGTGTTATATTAGTTCCAGGTGTACAATATAATGATTCAGCACTTCCATACATCACCCAGTGCTCATCACAAATGCACTCCTTAATCCCCATTACCTATTTCACCCATTCCCCCACCCACCTCTCCTCTGGTAACCAACAGTTTGTTCTCTATAGTTAAGAGTCTGTTTCTTGGTTTCTCTCTCTCTGTTTCTCTCTCTCTCTCTCTCTCTCTCTCTCTCTCTTTCCCTTTGTTCATTTGTTTTGTTTCTTGAATTACACATATGAGTGGAAATCATATGGCATTTGTCTTTCTCTGACAGACTTATTTCACTTATCATTATACTCCCTAGATCCATCCACATCATTGCAAATGGCAAGACTTCATTCTTTTTTATGGCTCAGTAATATTACTCTTCTTTATCAATTCATCAGTTGATGGACACTTTCTGCTTCCATAATTTGTCTATTGTAAATAATACTGCTATAAACATTGGAGTACGTGTATTCCCTTGAATTAGTGTTTTTGTAACTTTGGCTAAATACTTAGAAGTGTGACTGTGGGATCATACAGAAGTTCTACTTTAATTTTTTGAGGAAACTCCATACTGTTTTCCAGAGTAGCTTCACCAGTTTGCATTCCTTCCAACAGTGTAAGAGGGTTCCCCTTTCTCCACATCCTCACTAATACCTGTTGTTTCTTGTGTTGTTGATTTTAGTCATTCTGACAGGTATGGGTTGATATCTCATTGTAATTTTGATTTGCATTTCCCTGATCGTGAGTCATGATGAACATCTTTTCATGTATGATGGCCATCTGGATATTTTCTTTGGAAAATGTCTGTTCTGCCCATTTTTTTAAAGATTTTATATTTAAGTAATCTCTACACCCAATGTGGGGCTCAGACTCACATCCTGAGATCAAGAGTTGCATGCTCTACCAACTGAGCCAGCCAGGTAACACTGTGCACCATTTTTTTAATTGGAGTATTTGTTTTCTGGGTGTTGAGATTTATAAGTTCTTTATATATTTTAGATACTAATCCTTTATCAGACATGTCATTTGCAAATATCTTCTCCCTTTCTGTAGGCTGCCTTTTAGTTTCATTGATTATTTCCTTCACTGTGCAGAATCTTTTTATGTTGAAGTCTCAATAGTTTATTTTTGCTTTTATTTCCCTTGCCTCAAGAGACATACTTAGAAAAAGTTGCTACAGCTGATGTTAAAGAGCTTACTGTCTGTGTTCTCCTCTAGGGTTTTGATGGTTTCAGGTCTCACGTTTAGGTCTTTCATCCAGTTTGAATTTATTTTTGTGTATGGTGTAGTGGTCTAGTTTCATTCTTCTGCATGTTGCTGTCCAGATCTCCCAGCACCATTTGCTAAAGAGACTGTCTTTCTTCCATTGGATACTCTCCTGCTTTGTCAAAGATTAGTTGGCCATATATTTGTCAGTCCAATTCTGCATTCTCTATTCTATTCCATTGGTCTATGTGTCTGCTTTTGTGCCAATACCATATTGTCTTGATGACTACAGCTTTGTAGTGGAGGCTAAAATCTAGGATTCTGATCCCTCCTGCTTTGGCTTTCTTTTTTAACATTACTTTTGCTATTTGGACTCTTTTCTGGTTCCATACAAATTTTAGGATTCTTTGTTCTAGCTTTGAGAAGAATGCCAGTGCAGTTTTGATTGGGATTGCATCGAATGTGTAGATTGCTTTGGATAGTATTGACACTTTAACAATATTTATTCTTCCAATCCATGAGCATGGAATGTTTTTCTATTTCTTTGTGTCTTCTTCAATTTCCTTCAAAAGCTTTCTATAGTTTTCAGCATACAGATCTTTTACATTTTTGGTTAGGTTTGTTCCTAATATTTTATGGCTCCTGGTGCAATTGCAAATGGGATCGATTTCTTGATTTCTCCTTCTGTTGCTTCATTATTGGTGTATAGAAATGCAACTGATTTCTATACATTGATTTTGTACCCTGCAGCTCTGCTTAATTCATGTATCCGTTCTAACAGCTTTTTGGTGGAGTCTTTCGGGTTTTCCATGTAGAGTATCATGTCGTCTGTGAAAAGTGAAAGTTTGACTTTTTCTTTGCTAATTTTTATGCCTTTTATTTCATTTGTCATCTGATTGCTGATGCTAGGACTTCCATCACTATGTTAAACAACACTGGTGAGAGTGGACATCCCTGTTGTTTCCTGATCTCAGGGGGAAAGATCTCAGTTTTTCCCCATTGAGGATAAGATTAGCTGTGGGCTTTTCATATATGGCTTTTATGATGTTTAGGTATGTTCCTTCTATCCCAACTTTCTTGAGGGTTTTTATTAAGGAGAGGCTGTATTTTGTCAAATGCTTTTTCTGCATGTATTGACAGGATCATATGGTTCTTATCCTTTCTTTTATGGATGTGATGTATCACATTGATTGATTTGCAAATATTGAACCAGCCCTGCACCCCAAGAATGAATCCCACTTGAACATGGTGAATAATTCTTTTTATATGCTGTTGAATTCAATTTGTTAGTATCTTGTTCAGAATTTTTGCAACCCTGTTCATCAGGGATATTGGCCTGTAATTCTCCCTTTTTGTAGTATCTCTGTCTGGTTTGGGAATCAAGGTAATGCTGGCCTCATAGAATAAGTCTGGAAGTTTTCCTTCCCTTTCTATTTTTTGGAACAGCTTGAGAAGGATAGGTATTAACTCTGCTTTAAGTGTCTGGTAGAATTCCCCTGGGAAGCCATCTGGCCCAGGACTCTTATTTGTTGGGAGATTTTTGATAACTGATTCAATTTCTTCACTAATTATGGGTCTGTTCAAACTTTCTATTTCTTCCTGTTTGAGTTTTGGTAGTGTGTGGGTGTCTAGGAATTTGTCCATTTCCTTCAGGTGTTCCAGTTTGTTGTCATATAATTTTTCATAGTATTCTATGATAATTGTTTGTATTTCTGAGGGATTAGTTGTGATAAATCCATTTTCATTCCTGGTTTTATCAATTTTGGTCCTCTCTTTTCTTTTTGAGAAGTCTGGCTAGACGTTTATCAATTTTATTTATTTTTTCAAAAAAACCATCTCTTAGTTTCATTGATCGTTCTACTGGGTTTTTTTATTCTATATTATTTCTGCTCTAATCTTTATCTCTTCCTCTGCTGGCCTTGGGGTTTCTTTGCTGTTCTGCTTCTAGTTCCTTTAAGTGTGCTATTAGATTTTGTATTTGGGATTTTTCTTGTTTCTTGAGATATGTCTGGATTGCAATGTATTTTCCTCTTAGGACTGCCTTGCTGCATCCCAAAGCGTTTAGACTGTCGTGGTTTCATTTTCATTGTTTCCATATATTTTTTCTTTAATTGTCTGGCTGACCCATTCATTATTTAGTAGGATGTTCTGTAACCTCCATGCATTTGGAGGTTTTCCAAACTTTTTCCTGTGGTTTATTTCAACTTTCACAGCATGGTGATCTGAAAATGTGTGTTGCATGATCTCAATTCTTTTATATTTATTGAGGGCTGTTTTGTGACCCAGTATGTGATCTGTCTTAGAGAATGTTCCATGTGCACTCTAGAAGAATATGTATTCTGCTGCTTTAGGATGAAAAGATCTGACTATATCTGTCAAGTCCATCTGGTCCAGTGTATCATTCAGGGCCATTGTTTCTTTATTGATTTTCTGTCTAGATGATCTGTCCATTGTTGTAAGTGGAGTATTAAAGTCCCCTGCAAGTACCACATTCTTATCAAAAAGATTGCTTATGTTTGTGATTGTTTTATGTATTTGGGTGCTACTGAATTGGGTACATAAACATTTATAACTGTTAGCTCCTCTTGATAAATAGATCCCATAATTATAATATAATGCCCTACTTCATCTCTTTTTACAACCTTTAGTTTAATGCCTAGTTTGTCTAAGTATGGCTACTCCAGCTTGCTTTTGACTTCCAGTAGCATGATAGATGGTTCTCCATCCCCTCATTTTCATTCTGAAAGCATCCTCAAGTCTAAAATAGGTCTCTTATAGACAGCAAATAGATGGGTCTTGTTTTTCATCCATTCTGATATCCTATGTCTTTTGATTGGAGCATTTAGTCCATTTATATTCAGTGTTATTATTGAAAAATATGGATTTAGTGTCATTGTGTTATCTGTAGGTTTCATGCTTGTAGTGTTGTCTCTGGTCCTTTGTGGTCTTTGCAACATTCCACTCACAGAGTCCCCTTTAGGATCGATCTCTTGTAGGGCTGGTTTAGTGGTGATGAATTTCTTCAGTTTTTGTTTGTCTGGGAAAACCTTTATCTCTCTTTATATTCTTAATGACGGACTTGCTGGATAAAGGATTCTCAGCTGCATATTTTTCTTATTCAGCACATTGAAAATTCCCTGCCCTCCCTTGTGGCCTGCCAAGTTTTCATAGATAGATCTGCTACTACCCTTATGTGTCTACCTTTGTGGGTTAAGGCCCATTTGTCCCTAGCTCCTTTCAGAATTCTCTCTTTATCTTTGTATTTTGCTAATTTCACTACTTTATGTCATGCAGAAGATTGACTCCTATTATGTCTGAAGGGAGTTCTCTGTGCCTCCTGGATTTCAATGTCCATTTCCTTCCCCAAATTGGGGACATTCTCATTTATGATTTGTTCAAGTACACCTTCCACCCCTTTCTCTGCCTCTTCTTCTGGTACTCCTATGATACAGATATTATTATGCCTCATTCAATCACTTAGTTCTCTAATTCTCCTGTCTAGAATTTTTTTTGTCTCTTTTTCTCAGCTTCCTCTTTTTCCATAATTTTATCTTCTAATTCACCTATTCTCCCTTCTGCCTCTTCAACCTGCGCTGTGGCCACATCCATTTTACTTTGCACCTCATTTATATCATTTTTTAATTCATCATGATTATTTTTTAGTTCCTTGATCTCTGCAGCAATAGATTCTCTGCTGTCTTCTATGCTTTTCTCAAGCCCAGTGAATAATCTTATGACTATTATTCTGAATTCTTGTTCAGTTATATTGTTTATATCTGTTTTGATCAATTCTTTAGCTGTCATTTCTTTCTAGAAATTCTTTTGAGGAGAATTCTTCTGTTTCATCATTTTGGCTTATTTTCTGTCCCTTATGTGTTTTAAAAGTTTGTTATATGTCCTACACCTGCGAGCACTACTATATTAAGGAGGGGTCTATTAGCCAACCAGATCCAACAATACATTAAAAAAATTATTCACCACAACCCAGTGGGATTTATACTTGGGATGTGGGGCTGGTTCAATATCTGCAAAACAATCAATGTGATTCATCACATCAATAAAAGAAAGGACAAGAACCATATGACCAATAGATGCAGAGAAAGCATTTGACAATATACAGCATCCTTTCTTGAAAAAACCCTCAAGAAAGTAGGGATAGAAGGATCATACCTCGAGATCATAAAAGCCATATATGAAAGACCCAACACTAGTATCATCCTCAATGGGGAAAAATTGAGAGCTTTCCCCTTAAGGTCAGGAACAAGACAGGGATGTCCACTCTCACCACTGTTATTCAACATAGTGTTGGAAGTCTTAGCCTCAGCAATCAGATAACACAAAGAAATGAAAGACATCCAAATCGGCCAGAAGGAGGTCAAACTTTCACTCTTCACAGATGACATGATACTCTATATGGAAAACCCAGAGTCCACCAAAAAACTGCTAGAACTGATTCACGAATTGAGCAAAGTTGCAGGATATAAAATCAGTGCACAGAAATCGGTTGCATTCCTATTCACCAACAATGAAGCAACAGAAGAGAAATTAAGGAGTCGAATCCATTTACAATTGCACCAAAACCATAAAATACCTAGGAATAAATCTAACCAAAGATGTGAAAATTTTAAACACTGAAAACTACAGAAAGGTTATGAAAGAAATTGAAGAAGACACCAAAAAACTGGAAAAGATTCCATGCTCCTGGATAGGAAGAACAAATATTGTTAAATGTCAATACTACCCAAAGCAATCTACATATTCATTCAATCCCTATCAAAATAACACCAGCATTCTTCACAGAGCTAGAACAAATAATCCTAAAATTTGTATGGAACCAGAAAAGACCCTGAATAGCCAAAGCAATCTTGAAAAAGAAAACCAAAGCAGGAGGCATCACAATCCCAGACTTCAAGCTATACTACAAAGCTGTAATCATCAAGACAGTATGGTACTGGCACAAGAACAGACACTCATGGGGCGCCTGGGTGGCGCAGTCGGTTAAGCGTCCGACTTCAGCCAGGTCACGATCTCGCGGTCCGTGAGTTCGAGCCCCGCGTCAGGCTCTGGGCTGATGGCTCAGAGCCTGGAGCCTGTTTCCGATTCTGTGTCTCCCTCTCTCTCTGACCCTCCCCCGTTCATGCTCTGTCTCTCTCTGTCCCAAAAATAAAATAAAATAAAAAAAAAAAAAGAACAGACACTCAGATCAATGGAACAGAATAGAGAACCCAGAAATGGACCTACAAACATATGGCCAACTAATCTTTGACAAAGGAGGAAAGAATACCCAATGGAATAAAGACAGTCTCTTCAGCAAGTGGTGTTGAGAAAACTGGACAGCAACATGCAGAATGAACCTGGATCACTTTCTTACACCATACACACAAAAAAACTCAAAGTTGATGAAAGACCTCAATGTAAGACAGGAAGCCATCAAAATCCTTGAGGAGAAAGCAGACAAAAACCTCTTTGACCTCAGCCACAGCAACTTCTTACTCAACACATCTCCAGAGGCAAGGGAAACAAAAGCAAAAATGAACTACTGGGACCTCACCAAAATAAAAGGCTTCTGCACAGCAATCAGCGAAACTAAAAGGCAGCACATGGAATGGGAGAAGATATTTGCAAATGACACATCAGATAAAGGGTTAGTATCCAAAATCTATAAAGAACTTATCAAACTCAACACCCAAAAAACAAATAATCTGGTGAAGAAATGGGTAAACAACAAGAATATACACTTCTCCAAAGAAGACATCCAGATGGCCAACAGACACATGAAAAGATGCTCAACATCACCCATCATCAGGGCAATACAAATCAAAACCACAATGAAATACCACCATACACCTGTCAGAATGGTTAACATTAACAACTCAGGCAACAACAGATGTTGGCAAGGATGCAGAGAAAGAGGATCTCTTTTGCACTGCTGGTGGGAATGAAAACTGGTGCAGCCACTCTGGAAAACAATATGGAGGTTCCTCAAAAAACTAAAAACAGAACTACCATATGACCCAGCAATTGCACTACTAGGTATTTACACAAAGGATACAGGAGTGCTGTTTTGAAGGGACACATGCACCCTAATGTTTATAGCAGCACTATCAACAATAGCCAAACTATGGAAAGAGCCCAAATGTCCATCAGCTGATGAATGGATAAAGAAGAAGTGGTGTATATATATATACACAATGGAGTATTACTCGGCAATCAAAAATAATGAAATCTTGCCATTTGCAACTATGTGGATGGAACTAGAGGGTGTTATGCTAAGTGAAATTAGTCAGAGAAAGACAAATATCATATGACTTCACTCATATGAGGACTTTAAGACACAGAACAGATGAACACAAGGGAAGGGAAGCAAAAATAATATAAAAACAGGGAGGGGGACAAAACACAAGAGACTCTTAAATATGGAGAACAAACAGAGAGTTACTGGAGGGGTTGTGGGAGGGGGGATGGGCTAAATGGGTAAGGGGCATTAAGGAATCTATTCCTGAAATCATTGCCGCACTATATGCTAACTAATTTGGATGTAAATTTTAAAAAAATAAATAAAATTTTAAAAAAAGAGGGGTCATACACTGTCCAGGGCTTGGTTTTGGAGGTGTTTTTGGAGTATGTTACTTGCTCTCTGTTTTTTGGACTCTAGTTGTTTTATCTCCCTACTCATAGTGATAATTTGGTCCCTCCACCAGGTGTGCTTTGATTTGTTCTTTGAAGTAGCCCTGGAAAAACAACAACAACAACAAACAAACAAACAAACAAAATGGATGGGGGGGCACAGTGTTGATGGAAGAGGCCTTCTCCTATACAAAGAGAGAAATGACAGGGGTGAGGAAAAAGAAAAGAAAAGAAAATTCACCAGACAAACTATACTGCTTAATCCAGAGAGAGAGAAAAAAAAAAAAAAAAAGGAGATATAGAACAGATATAAAGAGAATAGATTAAATATGTCTGCCTAAACAAACTAACAACCAGAATACCCAGATAAAGGAGGGAAGAAATAAGAAGGAGAAAAGGAAGAAGAAAACACACACACACACACACACACACACACACACGTGATAAGAACTATCCAAGATTAAATCAGAAAATGCAAAAACACTGGGTTCCTTGGACCTGGTGGCAGTGCTGATCTGGAGGAAGGAACTTCCGGTTCCTCATGGTCAATTCCACTCCTTAGATATGCAGGTACCAGGCAGGGAAGGGTGTGGTTTGGTGTAGGCGGGTCCTGCTTCCACTGTGGGTCCACTGTCCGTTCCCTGAAGCCCCACCTTGTTGGTGATGGGGAGAAAAATGGTGACACCCCAGTGTTTCCTCCACGGACTGGGTGTCCCAAACTACTCTGTTCAAGCAGTCCTCACAGTGCTGAGTGGCGAGAGCAGACCATTTTGTTTGTTTGTTTTTGTTTTTGTTTTTTCCACTCCACAGTCTCCAGCGTCTCCCTGGGGCTTGTCTGGGATTCAAACCCAGATGTCTTAAAGAATCCTCCGTGCGCCCCAGTTCCCGGGAAGTGCGCTCCACCCCACCGATGGAGGACCTCCTCTCAGTGCCACTCGGGCATGAACAAGATGGCTTGTCCAGCTCTGCTGGCTCTGGTGCTTCCATGGTACTCAGCTGGTATTTAAACCCCAATGTCTTAAAGGGTCCCACTCCATGCACCCCAGTTCTGGGGAAGTGCCACTCCGCGCACCAATATTGGCCTCTGGCTGGCGGACGCAGGCAGGGTCCTTTGAGCGGTCATACACCTTCTTCCCACAGCACTCCAGGGAGGGGATTGCTTTCTCTGACTGCAGATTGCACCTCTGAACTAGTTACCGATCCCTGCTGGCTCCCCTCCTTCTCAAGTGCACGAACTGGAGATCCAGCCCCAGTCCGGAGGAAGCCCCACAGTCAGATATTGGATCTTTCTCCATCCTGGTCCGTGGTGTCTCCTGTCCAGATATGGTCCTATGCTTCTCCAGCCTCTCTTTCTCTTCCTTTGTCTCTCCGCAGACGGGGATCCCTCCAGTCCGTGAGGATGCTGCCTACTTTATCCCTCCCAGTTTGCAATCACACAGCTATGGCCCACCAGGTTGTCCCCATGGGTCCCTGGAGATGTCCCTGTCACTCTGCAGCCTGGACTCTTGGAATTCAAAGTCCTTTGACCTCAACACTGCTGTGTTTGAGGGACGAGGGAACTTTGGGTCCCCCTATTTCTCCACCATGTTCAATCTCCTCTTTCTCTTTATTACTTGCATATTTATTAGTGGTTTTTGATATATGCTCACCATTAGGTTTCTATATAACCTCTTATGCAAATAGCATTCTACCTTAAGTTGATGGTTGTTTAACTTTGAATGGATTCTTTACTCCTCTTCTCCCCAACTTCAGGTATATGTTGTTACATTTTATATCCTTTTGTTTTGTGAGTTCCTTAACTGATTTTTTTAAAGAATATTCATGTTTACTGTTTTTGTGTTTCCTACCTTTATACTGTCACTTTTGTTCTCTCCTTTCCACTCAGAGTCCCCTTTAATATTTCTTGTAGGGCTGGTTTAGTGGTCATGAATCCTTTAGTTTTTGTCTTGGAAACTCTTTATCTCTCCTTTTATTCTGAAAGATAGGCTTGCTGGATAGAGTATTCTTGGCTACAGATTTTCCCCATTCAGCATGTTGAATATATCATGTCACTCCCTCTGGCTTGCAAAGTTTCTGTTGAAAAATTTCCTGTAGCTTTATGAGTTTTCCCTTATAAGTTCTTTTGTCTTGCTACTTTAAAAATTTTTTCTTGGGGCGTCTGGGTGGCTCAGTCGTTTAAGCGCCAGACTTCAGCTCAAGTCATGATCTCACAGTTTGTGGGTTCAAGCCCCACATCAGGCTCTGTGCTAACAGCTCAGAGCCTGGAGCCTGCTTCAGGTTCTGTGTCTCCCTCTCTCTCTGCCCCTCCCCTGTTTGCACTCTGTCTCTCTCTGTCTCTCAAAAATAAGTAAACATTTGGGGCGCCTGGGTGGCGCAGTCGGTTAAGCGTCCGACTTCAGCCAGGTCACGATCTCGCGGTCCGTGAGTTCGAGCCCCGCGTCAGGCTCTGGGCTGATGGCTCGGAGCCTGGAGCCTGTTTCCGATTCTGTGTCTCCCTCTCTCTCTGCCCCTCCCCCGTTCATGCTCTGTCTCTCTCTGTCCCAAAAATAAAAATAAAAAAACGTTGAAAAAAAAGAAAAAAAAAAAAAATAAGTAAACATTAAAAATTTTGTTTTAATTTTTTTCTTTATCACTATATTTGGCCAATTTACTTACAATATGTCTTGTGTGGGTCTGCTTTTGTTGATTTTGATGGGAGTTCCCTGTGCTTCCTGGATCTGGAAATCTGTTTCCTTCCCCAGATTAAGGAAGTTTTCATCTATTATCGCTTCAAATAAATTTTCTGCCACCTTTTCTCTCTCTTCTTCTGCTGGGACTCCTATAATATGAATATTATTATGTTTGATAGAGTCACTGAGTTCTCTAAATCTATTCTCATTTTGTATACTTTTTTTTCTCTCTTTTGTTCAGCTTGACTACTTTCCATCACTCTGTCTTCTAGGTCATCAATTTGTTCCTCTGCTTCATCCATGCTGCTGTTCATTCCATCAAGTATGTTTCTCATTTCATTTACTGAGCCCCTTATCTCTGCTATGCTCTTTTTTATTTGTCTGTTAAGGGTCTTATTCCTGTCTTCTCTTTTTTCTCAAGTCCAGTGAGTATCCTTATGATTGTTGTTCTAAGTTCTCTATCAGGCATTTCCTTATATCTGTTTCACTTAGATCTCTGGCTGTGGCCTTGTCCTGTTGTTTCATTTGGGATATATTTCTCTGTGTCCTCATTTTGTCTGCCTCTCTGTGTGTTAAGAAAGTCAGTTGTGTCTTCTGCTCTATGAAGAAGAGGTCCTGGAGTGCCCTGACGTGCAGTGCCCCCTGTTCACCAGAACCTGGCAGTGCAACAAACTATCCTATGTGTGTTGCTTATTCCCTGCTGTTGTATCTGAGTCACTATTCCTCTTAGTGCAGTCATCTGCACTGTCTCTCTGCCTGTGGTGGGTCATGCTTGCTTTCTGTGGTGTTAGTGGAATCCAGGCAGGCCAGCTCTGAGAGGGTGTGTCCACCACAGAACTTGGGAGTGGAGTGGCAGTGTTAGCAAATTTGTGCTAGGCCACTAGTCCTATTCCAGATCCCCCAAAGTGCTGCAACAGCTGGGTGCTGCACAGCAGCTGGGCATGGCCTGAGGCAGCAGCTGTGTGCCCTGTGGCTGGGTAGGATGAGTGTGCACAGCTTTAACAAAATTTGCTCTGAGCCCAAGACCAAGGCGCACAGACTTAGAGTGGGTGAGTCTTCAGGAGAACTCACAGGCATGGCACACTGCTAGATGGTTTGGTTGTAAGAGTCTGTGCAGTGTCACCTCCCACAGATGACCTGTGTTTACACTGGGGGACAGGGGAGGGAAATGGAACCTGCCAGCTCCCTCATTTTCAGGGAAGTCCCCAACACCCTCCAAAATCAGTATGAACAGATCTGTCTCCCATTTGACCATGGTGTTGTATAAACTGCTGTTTTTATGTTGCCTTTCCTTGAAGGCTGCTGTCTCTTTAAGGGCGGCAACCCAGCTATTCCTTGCCCTCCAGGCTCACCCAGTGCTCATTCAGCTGACTCTCAAAGCTCCAGGTTCCTACTGGTTTTACAAACTCTCTGGTTTTCAAAGCCAATGAGGATTAATTTTCCCCGTAAGAGCTCCCTGGTGCAGGGGCCTGTTTCTTGGCCCTCTCCATGAACCTCCCTCCCTCCTGGGGGCAGCCTCCCTCTACCTTTCTGACCTTCCTAACCTTTCAGCTGCAGCTTCTTCTCCACATTTAGTTGTGGAACTTGTTCTGCCAGTCTTCAAATCACCCTCCAGTTCATTTACTTTGATGTGGATATCTATTTGTAACCACAGGATGGGGTGAGCTCAGGGTCCTACTCTGCCATTTTCTCAAGCTCCTTCTTTTCTCAGGTGCTATGTTTAAGGAAGTCTGGGCCATGCATGGGTATCTGGCTGACCACCCATCCAACATCTCACCCCAACCACCACATACACAGTGTGTAAAACTTTGAGATGACAGCATGTGTTAGCTTTCTCCAAAGTATCAGAACCACTGGGATGAGTACACACATGTAGAGAGATTCATCTGAAGGAACTGGCTCATTAGATTGTGGGAGCTGGTAAGTCCAAAATCTGCAGGCCAGGTCAAATGGTGGAGACCAAGGAGAGAGCTCTGCTGTGGTCTTGAGTCCAGGAGCAGCCTGGAAGAAACCCTTTCTTCCTCAGGCAACCTCAGTCTTTGTTCTCAAGGCCTTCAACTGATTGGTATGGCCCACCCACATTATGGAGGGTAATCGGCTTTACCCATTGTCTACTTACTTAAATACTAATCATGTCTGAAACATAACTTCACAGAGCATCTAGACTTGGATTTAATCAAACATTTGGACCTATAGTCTAACAAAGGTGGCACAGAAAATTTACCACCACACACCATCTGACTGCAATCACATAGAGGGACCCTGAGAATAAGACTCTCTGAGCTAAGCCCACTCCACTCCCAGAATCATCATCAATAATAATAAACTGATTGTTTTAAGTTACATTTTTGGGGTATTTGTTATGCAGCCATACCTAACTAGACTACTATCCAAGCTCTACCCCCAACAACTTGCTGCTCCAGGAATTTTTTCTGCAGTTAAGATGCATACTGACATTGTCTCCACACAATGCCATTAGGGTGAGGATGAGCTAACCCACACTCAGGGAATACATCTTCCCATGAGTCTCGGGTTTGAGCTGGAACATGGCAATGAGTATCCAAGAGGGAACGGCTCCCCCTCCAGGCTTTGCTCTCCTCCCTGTCATTGCCCTGCTGATTCCTGTCCACCCTTCCTGACAATAGTGGATCATTTATACATCTGCACTCCCAGTCAGTGGCCCCGTGTCATCAGCCAGCATTTATTGAATAAATAAATGAGACGCCAGGAGCCCTCAGCCAACAGGAAGTGAGCCTGAGAGTGCAGCATGCTGCCCCCCACTGTGCTCTCTCCACAGGGGAGTAGGTGGCAGTAGGTGGAGTAGGTGACTCAGGCAGGTCCTGCATCTCCACATCTCCTGAAGCTCCACAATCACCCTGACCCCTCAGGGAGACCACACACATCCAGGGCCCAAGGAGAGCTGCCCCAGAATAGGCTTACAGTAAATGGTAGGGGTTACCCCAGGTCGATGACCTGTCCCCATTTCCCTGTGTGCCTGTCTGCCTGCCCAGTGCCACTACCAGAGTGGAGGGCTCAGAACCAAAAACCTCAAGGGATGCACCTGTCCCAAGTCCTGTAGGCTCTGGGGCTTCCTGTCTCTGCTCTGCTGTCAGGGGCCCAGGCTCATATCCATGCTCTTCCAACAGCAGTGGCCTCAGCACACAACAGACGCTGGCCTGGCCCAGGTGGGAGGGATGCCACAGCGAGCAGAGCAGAGGGTGTGGGCTGGCTAAAAAGACAGATGGTAAACAAGGAAGTATATCATCTCCTGCCTGCTAGTAATAAACAAAGCAGGGGTGGAGACTGACAGAGGCTTCTGTAGATCAGGTGACAAGGTGACATTGAGCAGGGAACTGAACAACAGTGTGAGAGAATGAGATGGGCCTTCTATGGCAGGTGGTGGGAAGAAGAGCAAAGGCCCTGAGGACAGGGTATGCACCCGCACATGTGAGGGACAGAGAAGAGGCTAGAGTGGCTGGGACAATGAGACAAGCCTGGGGTGACAACAAGAAACAGGTGGGGAGAAAACCAGGAGCAGATCCAGTGGAGCCTCTAGGGAGCCCACAGAGGGTCAGGGAAGGAGAGCAGACAAGGCAGGGGTGTTGAATCTGATTTCAAGGGCTCTTCCATACAGACAGGTGGGAGGTGGCAGCCAGGCCCAAGTAAGAGACTCAGTGCCCTGACCAGGCCAAAGATGGGGCAGTGGCGAGGTGTGTCTGGGTCTGGAATCCAGAATTTTGAAGACAGAGGCAAAAGTCTTTGCTGCAAGGCAAAAAGGGCTAGGCAGAAAAGAGAGAGGTCAGATACCAAGGCCTGTCCCTAGGTGTAACCCCCAGAAGAGAGGTGTGCCAGAGAAGAGCCCCCATCTGCTGGAGAACCCAAGGCTCCCCCTGGAGGGGACAGCATGCACTTGGTTTCCCCACCACCAGACATGTGACTGTCAGGCAACATCCAACAAACCATCACCACTCTTGCAACAGTACCCAGGTAAGAGCAGATACACGTGTGTCCCAAGGGATGGTAATCCACCCCATCTCCCCAGAAAGTTCTTGGATTCTATCTGACAGAGGATAGCCCAGGAGGATATGGCCAGGTTAATAATCACAAAGTCATGGGGTGCCTGGGTAGCTCAGTTGGTTAAGCGTCCGACCTCAGCTCGGGTCGTGATCTCAGTTTGTGAGTTTAAGCCCCGCGTTGGTCTCTGTGCTAACAGCTCAGAGCCTGAAGCCTGCTTTGGATTCTGTGTCTCCCTCTCTCTCTGACACTCCCCTGCTCACACTCTCTGTCTCCCTTTCTCAAAAATAAATAAACATTAAAAATTTTTTTTAAATCACAAAGTCATTTTCTTTCTCATGATCACCAGGGCTTATTTCCTCCAGGCACATATGCACCAGAAATGGCAGGACCTGGCCGATCAGAGACCCCCAAAATCAAATCTCTATCGCCAAGGAGAAATCAAGAACACCATGACATGCTTATTGTGTGCCCTAAAGTTTGCCTTTCATTCTGCACCCAACAGGCCAGATGGTCACTGATATATCACTTTGACATTCATGGAAAGATACCTCAGGTCAAATCAGTTCAAAAAGTTCCTAGCTCATACTGAGCATGAGAGGCCATGCAATGTGGTACAATGTACTACAATAAAATACAAGAACTATATGGCTTTAAAGGAAAAATAGAACACACATTCAAATTCTGTGACTTCGAGAAAGCTGCCTAATCTCTCTGATCTCCAGTTCATTCAAGGAAAAGGGATAACAAAGCCCACTTCATGGGTATACAGGAAAATTAGATGAAACCATGTATGTGAAGCTTCAGCTCACCCCACATAAGCGTGCACAGATAGGGGTCAGACACCTGATGACAGTCAGGGCAGACAGGATGGGCCCAAGGATGTCCTGGGTGAGCCAGACCCTTCAGGAAAACTGCAAAGCCACAGAGGACACTGGAAGAACATAGCAGGGTCCACTCGCTGGGGACACCAGAAGAACACAGCAGGGTCCACTTGCTGAGGACACCGGAAGAACACAGCAGGGTCCACTCACTGCCCGCTAACAGCAGCAGCAGCAACAGCAGCTGATGACCATAGTGAGCTGGTCATGGTCTAAGTGTGCGGAAATCACCTGTGTCCTCTAATAACTCCACCAGGAGATCACAAGTGACCACAGCTATAAAACTTACAGTGCGGCTCAGCCTCCAGGCTCCGTGTCCAGGCATGAAGTCTCCACGATGCAGCCCTGTGCCCTGTGGAAACTTACCCTGCAGTTGGGCTCTCTGCTACCTGGGTACCAGCAGTCTCTTGGATGGCATTGAGACCCAAGGGTCAGCGTGGCGCTGGTTAAACTCCAAACTGCCTCTCACACTGGGGCACCAGAGCCTGGCACCTGACCTCTCCAGCCCCTGCTTCCTCTGTAAGATGAAGACAGTAATAGTCTGGCTGCAAGGTGTCCTAGGGGAGGGAGACAACACAGAGAAAATGTGCCTAGCAGCCTCTCACTGACCCCTGGCCCTCCCTCCAAAGTTCACTTCAGGCCTTCCAGCTGCTGTGACCAAGCGTCGGCATAGCCTAGACGCTCCATCGCCACCCAGGGCCCAGCCCCCACCCCTAGGGAGCAAGCATCCCTGCACACAGACTGAGTGCATGAGTCCACCCCACCCGCACCGACGCCCCACCCTCTAGTCTCCATTCTAGTGGGGGGCAAGCCATTTACCACGGTAGGATGAATGTTTCAGAGTCAAACTGCCATCCTTTAACAATATTTACAAGGTTGTCACAAGGTGATACAGAAATATTCACAAATATAAAAAGGCCTGCCTCCTGATGCCTATATTTTATAGTAAGTTATGGATGCGGACTTTTGGTTACACAGAAAACTGATTCTGCCATGATTACTAAACTCATGAAACAACTTTTCCCACACTTATCCATAGATGGGGCCTCAAAGGTCCTCTAACAAAAGTTTCTCCAGGATCCTCCAATCCCACCCAGTGGCTGTCTGTGCCTGTATGTTGTGCTCCCCAGGAGGGTTCTCCCTAACTCCCTGCCAGCCCATTCTTCTGAGGGACAACAGGAGAGGAGGGTGTGGGAACATGGGAGAGGGCAGGGAGGGCCAGCATGGGCCAACCAAGAGCACCATCATTGTGCATCCCCAGTCCTTGCCCCCATGCAGTGCTTTTTGCTGCCCGATCAGCACAAAGAGGCTGAGTGGGAGAAGAGATATTCACAAATTCTGCCAAAGAACCAGCTGGGAGCCTTCCTGTGAGGCCATCGGTTCTCTCAGGCACTCTCAGCTGTGGACTCCTTCTGCAAATGAAGTCTGAAAAGGAAGCAGCACATATAGAACAGGAAAGCCTGGCATGGGTCTGCATAATGTGGGCATGGGGGCTCAAGCCCAGCCCCATCTGCTTTCCCTGGACCCCTGAGGCCCAGTCCTAAGGCACAGCTCTGCAGAGGAATGCTCTTCCCTGAAGCCCACCAAGCCTGCCATCAGTGCAGAGCTGTCTGGGCTCTGTGCATTGTTCAGCATGGTAAGGCCTGTGCTAGGAAAGGCAGGCTGAATCTCTTGTGGGATGCTGTAGGAGCAGCACCCTACATGCCACTGTAGGAGCCGCTGCTAGGCTTTTATTCCCTGCACACCGTGGCGGGACCAAGACCACCCCCTCAGCAGACTGGCATCTGTGGGGCCCAGCACACCTCAGGGATGCAGACATCTGTCCTGCCATGTCACCTACCTGCCAGCATCACAGGAGCAGACTGGAGACCCCATTCCTTGCTCAGAGAGGTACATTCTGACTGAGAATTATAAAAGCAGAAATGCCACAGCCCGACACAATTTCTTTATAAGCCGTGACTTCCGCTCAGCTTCTTGCTCTCTCCCACTCTTCCTCACTACAACCCCAACCTGTCATGAGAAGTAACGGGACCAGAGGGACAGCAGAGGCTATGCTGCCAGGGCAGCAAGGTCTCCACATCAGGGACTCCTTCTCCAAGTGCCACCCATGGCCAGGGCCTCATCTGACCTCTGGGTTCTCCTCCAGGCTCAGCCTCAAGTACAGCAGATAAACGCCTGCAAACAAACCCCATAGAAAGAGGAGGGGAAATGAGCAGAGGTGAAGAGCCAGAGCCTTGCCAGGAGTCTAACTCCATTAGGCGAGGAAATGCAAAGCTTGCTGTCACAGGCTGGCCCTGGACAGATGGCAGCTTAAGACACCGCACTCCAGGCCCCACGGCTGGAACAGCCCACAGGAACTCCTTGGTTGCAAGTGAATTCCAGGTAACATTTTCCCTCTTTACTTGGGCCAGAAGGAAGCTCATGGATAGGCCCTGTGGGGAGTGCTCTGTGTGTGGACCCCTTGGCACTAGATGCATTTATTTTCTCTGCACCCACATGCCTTGCTCACTTGTTTGTGGTCACCCATGGGATTGGAAGTGCCTCTATGTAAGGTGCCTTGGGTCTTTCCAGTGTAGACAGAGAGGCACACCCTGCAGCTAAGTGATGGGTGGAATTGTGGTGTGGGCAGTGCCCCTGAGCTGTGTCTCTTCCCTGGGTACATCTATCATGAGTGCCAGAGGGGCCTGTCTGGCTGCACAGGACTGAGCCTTGGGCCCAGGAAGACTTGAAGGCTGCTGAGAAGGCAGGAACTGGACTCTCTCTGTGGCAGGACCAATCAAAACAAGAATGGCCGAGTGACAATCCCAGCAGAGGTGTTCAAGTCAAGCAGGAGCTTACTTCCTCTCGGGTGAGGCAGCTGAGTCAGGCAGGGCAGTTACCTCTCCAAGGCTCACCACGTGCTGTGTCCCAGGGTCAACAGCCAGGCCCTCCCTGCATAGGACCCTGCACCGGTCAGGGCCATGGCTGAGGGACCTGGCCTCCAGTGCTGTGCAGCTTTCTGTGAGTCTGGCAGTCACCAACTTCTCCTGCCCCACCTATCCATGCAAGGAAAGTGCAATAACACTCACATCCTGGGCTTAATGTGAGCAATAAATCAGGTGTTGTCCCTACTGCAATGCCCAGGACACTGTGGGAACTCAGCAGATGCCATTCCTCTCTCCCACTAGGCAGATCCACTCTTTCGTGGGCCACCCACCTTCCCAGTCCCCAGCCCGCCTGCCAGGGTTCCCACTCCCACTCCCACTGGGCAAGCCCAGTGCCCCTTCCAGACAACCTTGCCAGTCTCCAGCCTGCCTGCCAGGGCTCCTGCTCCCACTCCCACTCCCACTGGGCAGGCCCAGTGCCCCTTCCAGACAAATTTCCCAGTCCCCAGCCCACTTGCCAGGGCTCCCACTCCCACTCCCACTGGGAAGGCCCAGTGCCCCTTCCCAGACAAGAGGCTCAAATAAAGGGCATGGTCCTGAGGCCTAGGTGGGATTGAGAGCACACAGACATGGCCCTTGGGGGCCATCCACAGTGAGGCCATGGCATTCCTCAGGGTTAGGTGAGGGGGCAGGTGAGAAGGCACCCAGAAACGGAGCCCAGCAGGGAGGAGACAGGGAAGAGATGCCCCAGCCCTCTCTCCTCACACCCACATCTGCCAGTGCTCTCCATTGGTCAAACCCATCTGGATGCCAACAGGCAGAGGTGTCCCAGGGGCATGTGAGGACGGCTGCCCTTCAAGGGCCTGGGCAGGGCACAGAGCAGAGGAAGGAATGAGGGTGGGGGCAAAAGGAGAACAGCCAGCCTCCCTAACAAAGAGCACCCCTTTCCTGAGACCTACAATCCCTCAAGCAATTATGATTCTCCCCATAATTATTTCAGTTTATTTTTCACCGCAATTCCTTTCATGTAGGGTCATTATTTCCTTCTTTTTTTTAAGTTTATTTTGAGAGAGAGAGAGAGCATGGAAGGGGCAGAGAGAGAGGGAGAGAGAGAGAGAGAGAGAGAGAGAGAGAATCCCAAGCAGGCTCCGCACCATCAGCATGAAGCCCAATGTGGGGCTAGAACTCACAAACCTGAGCTCATGACCTGAGCCGAAGTCCTACACTTAACTGACTAAGCCACCCAGGTGCCTCTCATTATTTCCTTCTTAAAGTAAAACTGAGGCAGAGCAGCACAGTGGCTCACCCAGGGTCTCTGCCAGGTGTGCCACAACCAGTATCCTGATCCCTGCAGGTTTGCCTGCCTTGGGACAGGGACACACCAGGAGAACAGTGTCTTCTCTGAAGAGTGTGCAAAATGGCACCAAAACTCTGCATGGCAGTCACAAGGGGGGGCATGGAGGAGGTGGCTGGGGGACCCACAGGCTGTGCCCAGTAGGAAGAGGGGAAGGGCTCGCCAGCAGGCCCCAAGAAAAAGTGTGGGCCTGGCAATGCAGAGGTGACTGGTGGGCTCAGGCCTGGACACTGGAGTCTCTCCCTGGACTCAGATCACCCCAGCCGACACCACTCCCATAACCTGAGTTCAGCCACATTTTGCTCAATCACTCATCAAAGTATGATTTATTTCCAAGGGGAAGGAATCAAAAGTCAACAGATAGAGGAGCCAAGTAAGATTGTTTCCACCCAACACCACTTCTCTGCATGTCTGTTTGGCTGTGGGTTGGTGTCTGTCTCTCTATGTGCACACACACAGGGCAACTGGCATGCATGAAACCTGAGCATGTGTTTGATTGCAGGGCACACGTGTCTCTGCATTGATGTGTGTGCATATGACCCACACATGTGGGCCATACATTTATATGGATGCTGCTGTGCCTCATTCCATTAACATTAGGCCCCCATCTCTGCGCTAAGGGCTGGCTTCTTCAGTGGAGAAGCTGGTTTGTGGTCCTGTTCCCACGCCAGAAGGACTGGTTCCTGGTGGTGTCAAAGCTGGCTGAGACAATGCTCCAAAATACCAAAGGCCAGTCACAACTAGATAGCAGGGTGCATGTGGTGGCCTGGACACTGTCCAGGGGTGAAAGGCACAGGAAAAAGTAGCCCTGCTGGAGCTCACAAGGCATCCCCAGATGACAGGAGGTGAGACAGGCACAGTCTCTGATAGCAGAATCACAGGGACCAGCACAGGATACCAAGTGCCATGAAAACTCTCGGCAGCTGCACCACTGGGAACTGCCACAGGACAGTGGAAGTGCTGTGGAACAGGTCCTACATAGAGACCACTCGGGACAGTGGCCTGAGACCGCTGGCCCACCATCTCTCACTGTGTAAGCTTAGGCAGGTAGCCACATGCCAGAGCCTCAGCTGTAGGGACACCAGGAGTAAGTGAGAGGGTGCATGGAGAACCCTGGGCATTCAGCAGACACTGACAAAGGCCATGTCCTTCCATATCTCCCTGCCTGCTGCAGGAGACCTGACCACCTGCGAGTCCAGACCACAGACACAAGGGCCTCCAGAGGTAACCCAGTGCTGATATTCAGGGTCTCTCCTCAGATAGTTTAGCAGCTTGGAGGAGTGAGGGCAGGATGGCTCAGTAGGACAGAATCAGTCTTAGGAGTCAAATCTTTATATCTTCTACTTTGGCAGGCATTTGACCTTGAGCAAATTATCCAACCCTCTGTGCCTGCTTTCTCAGCATAAAATGTGGTACAGCAAGTGACATTCTCTAAAAGTAAGCTCAGCTTCCTGCCGGGATAGTCCCCAGGTGCTGAGCAGCTCCTATAAACAGCTGGCACCCCAGACTCGGACCACTCAATGTCAAACACGTCTGCTTACACCCACTGGGAAAACTACCCTCACACTTGCCCTACAGGAGGGATATCAGCAGGGCAGGGCTTGCTCCACTGGAAAAAAATCAGCCTCCTGGCCTCAGCACCTGCCCCAGCGGAAAGATAGGAGAAAAGGGAAACCATGCCTTCTTTTCTCTGGCTTCTCTTCTCTTCTCTTCTCAGCCTACATGAATGTCCCCAGCAAGGTATATTCCTTAATGTCTGTGGAGTGACATCATGAAACGGGTCCTGACCTAGGCATGCAGCCTCTGCAGTGAGAGCAGAGTGTTCTCAGAGCAGGTCCTCACAGCAGGGGCTGGGCTCTGTCAGTCCACAAAAGCTCACGCAGCACCTATGATGTGCCAGGTCTATCTAGGGTGGGTGACAGGGCAGGGCATGGAACAGATAAGCCCTTGACCCTCTTGGGGCTTACACTCTAGTAAGATGGGACAGGTAGTAAATACACAGATTAAGCCTGTTAGATTGTCCTAAGTTCTTAGGGGAAAAACACAGCAGAGCTTGCTGGCACAGGAAAGGGTGCAGATGTAAACACCCGTCTATCATCAGGGACTTGTCTCAGTGAAATGTTCTGGGAAGCCCTGTGTTTACTACTCGTCTGCTTGTCCAACTTGCCAGAGCACAGCCCCCTGTGGCTACAGACCAACAGAACTGGGGAACGTGGGACCTTCCTGCCACAGATGGCCTGACTCTACACTCAAATGCCAAAGAGTGCCTTTCTCAGAGGAATCCTCTGATTTGGTGGCACATCAAAGCAATCTGATGTCCCAGTCATTCCTGTTCCTGTTTGTAAATCAGCATGCTAAATGGTGCTGCTTTGGTGAGCTGGTGAAAAATGCACTGGAAATGTATTCTCCCACACAACCATAATGTTGATTTACTGTTTCAATTAATCTCGATTCTTCCTCTTCCACAAATTAGGTGGCCGCTTTTTACACAAGTCGTCTTTGGAGCTTAAATGAGCATAAGTGTAAACATCGGTTAATTTATCTGTTTTCACTGTAGACTATTTCATTTCCCTGGAGCATCTCTCAATCCCCTTTATGGGCTAGCAAAAGGGCTCCCCAGCCAGCACCGGGGGTGACAGTCCCTCAGGGCATAGTCAATGAGAGCATCCATTGTGTTGTGTCTTGCCTACTTTAAGAGGCCATAATTTTAGATGCCCAGGTAAAAGAAAAACAGACATGTCCCCCACAAAAGAGAGTGCTGAGCCTGGGCAGCCAGGAGACAGGACAGGCAGAGGCAGAGACAGCCTTACAGAGGACCAGGGAGCCAGCAGCCAGCAGCTGTGCCTGATGTAGCCATCCCCAACTCAGGTTGGTGTCTGCACCTAGCTCAGCGCTAAGACTTGTTCCACGTTCTTAAGGAAAGCATTTGAAGCCCTCACCTTAACCACTTCCTGGGGGAAACTTGAGGCAAGGTACTCGGTGTAGGTTAATGAAGAGAGGCCCATTGCCCATTTCCCCCTTGGTGGGGAAAGTGGCGAGGACACTGCAGAAAAGACAGGGAAACTGACCTGCCTGACAAGCCCACTGTGTGGAGGCACTTGATGAATGATCTGAAGAAGATGTTCACTTCATGGGCACCCTTGGGCACTGTGATCAGACACAGACCCACAGGCTCCTGGGACAGCTGCATCCCTCCCACCCTCCACCACACACTCACCATCTCTGGCTGAGATAATTGCAGCAGCCTCCTAGCTGGCCCTTCACCCCAGACCCGACAGCTTCTTGATCTTCCCTACAGTCAACCTCTCTCCTCCCTCACCCTCTTCAGTGGCTCCTCATCGCCCCAAGATAAAGTCCAAACTCCTTCTGATGGCTTTCAGTGACCTTCCTGACCTTGCTTCTTGGCTTTTACATTCCATCCCCACCCTGAGGCCTCACTGAGGTCCCTGGGGGGCCTGCAGTCATCAGCGCAGGCATCTATCAGGCCAGTGGGTGAACTAGGGGGCCCAGGGACAGGTCGCGGACTCTGACCTGCAGAGACCCAGTGCCCTGGCCGTGGCTGTCCACTGGCCAGGTCCAGGCCTTGAAGCAGCCATGAACCTCTCCCCACCCCCACCCCGGCTCCAATGGAGGCAGCCTCTTGGAACCCCAACCTTGCTGGCTGCCCACTCTCCTGGCCCAAGTCTGTGGGGCCTATGCTAAGCACCAGCCCGGCCAGTGGGGACGTGGTGTCTTTAGAGGTGGGGCGTGCTGGGGTGAGAAGAATGGAGGCCACTTGGAGTTGTGGGAGGGCCCAGCAAGGCAGGTCTACATTGATGTGAGCTTGGCCACCCCTGGGCCTCAGAGCCCCACAGATGCGGGCCATGGGATGACTGCTCCGTCCCAGTTGGACTGCTCCAGACAATGGACAGAGGCTCTATTGGGCCTGGTCCACAACAGGTGTTTTGGTTAACGGGCCATAAGACAGTGCTCTTCCTTCTACCAGAGGTTGATGTTGGAAAATAGAAATGGGAGAATTTCACACCACATTTGACCAAAAGGAAGACCACCCTTTGGGAAGATTTACTGGCCATTTATAGAAGGCCTGTGTATATAATATGAAGTTACCCCCCAAACTTTCAAAAGAAAACTTTTGCTACCTCTGGGCTTTCTAGATGTAAAGAGGTTGCCAACATATGAGAAAGTAGAGCTAGAAAATCACACATCTTGTAAATGTCTGTTTGTTTTTTTAATCATAGAAAAGAAACGTCTTCTGGAAATGACTTTTGAAATGGAATTGTTAGACCACCTCTGCAAGTGACATCAGGAGCCACACACATTCCTGTTTGTTCAGTGGGTAAAAGGACATGAAGTTGAAGACCTTGAGGAAGAAAGAAGGCTCTGTGCCACATTGGTCATATTTAGAAGACATTTTCATATTATAACCATTTGTGTGTGTGTGCATTTTATTCCTAAACTACTGTATATATAGTTGACAACGCTAAGTACTTTTTTTAAATCTCTAGTCTTTTCAGATGTTCTTAAGTATCTGATATGTTAAAAATAGAGGTAGTAAAAAGACATTCTGTAGATATATTTTTGTTGAAATTCATATGAAATAGGTTTTAATTTGGGGGGAATGGCCAAACCACCTCTTTGAACAGTAGCCATTGTGTTTGTGCACTGGTTCAGAGGAGGAAAGGAAAAGGGAGGGCCAAGAGTTCTGCCAGTGTATTCATAGTGAGGCAAGATTTCACCGTTGTCCCTTTTGTTCCCGCATTTTGGATTACTTAGCTGTGTATATAGTGTATATACTGGACAGAGGAGTCCTAATTTTCAACATTTAGTCTTTCTAGATGTTAAAGAGGTTGTCAGTATATGACAAGAATAGAGTTAATAAAATAATACATTTTGTACATTTGGTCTTAAAATTCCTAGAAAGATTGTCTTCTGAAAATTTGACCATTATAGCCCACTGGGTTGACGGAGGAAGGAGAGAAAGAGGAGAGATCACAACCAACACAGCAGAAACACAAACAATAATAAGAGAATATTATGAGCAATTAGATGCCAATAAAATGAGCAATCTGGAAGAAATGGACAAATTCCTAGAAACATATAAACTACCAAAGCTGAAACAGGAAGAAATAAAAATTTGAACAGACCCATAACCAGTAAAGAAATCAAACTGGTAATCAAAAATCTCCCAGAAAACTAGAGTCCAGGGCCGGACAGCTTTCCAGGAGAATTCTACCAACATTTAAAGCAGAGTTAACACCTATTCTTTTGAAGCTGTTCAAAAAAATAGAAATGGAAGGAAAACTTCCAAACTCATTCTATGAAGCCAGCATTACCTTGATTCCAAAACCAAAGACCCCACTAAAAAGGAGAACTACAGGCCAATTTCCCTGATGGCCATGGATGCAAAAATCCTGAACAAGATACTAGCCAACTGGATCCAAAAATACATTAAAAGAATTATTCACTATGACCAAGTAGGATTTATACAATATCTGCAAAACGATCAATGTGGTACATCACATTAATAAAAGAAAGGACAGGAACCACATGTTCCTCTCAATAGATGCAGAGAGAGCATTTGACAATATACAGCATCCTTTCTTGATAAAAATCCTCAAGAAAGTAGGGATAGAAGGATCATATCTCAAGATCATGAAAGCCATATATGAAAGACACACTGCTAATATCCTCAATGGGGAAAAACTGAGAGCTTTCCCCCAAAGGTCAGGAGCACAACAGGGATGTCCACTATTGCCACTGTTATTCAACATAGTATTGGAAGTCTTAGCCTCAGCAATCAGACAACAAAAAGGAATAAAAGGCATCCAAATCAGCAAAGAGGAAATCAAACTTTATCTCTTCGTAGATGACATGATACTCTATGTGGAAAACCCAAAAGATTCCACCAAAAAACTGCTAGAATTGATCTATGAATTCAGCAAAGTTGCAGGATATAAAATCAATGCACAGAAATCAGTTGCATTCCTATACACCAATAATGAAGCAAGAGAAAGAGAAATCAAGGAATCTATCCCATTTACAATTGCACCAAAAACTATAAAATACCTGGGTATAAACCTAATCAAAGAGGTGAAAAATATATACAGTGAAAACTGTAGAAAGCTTATGAAAGAAATTGGAGAAGACATAAAAAAAAATGGAAAAATATTCCATGCTTCTGGATTAGAAGAATAAATATTGTTAAAATGTCAATACTACCCAAAGCAATCTACATATTCAATTCAATCCCTATCAAAATAACACCAGCATTCTTCACAGAGGTAGAACAAATAATCCTAAAATTTGTATGGAACCAGAAAAAACATCAAATAGGGAGTTTTCTCCTGAAAAAGAAAACCAAAGCTAGAGGCATCACAATCCCAGACTTTAAGATGTATTACAAAGCTGTAATCATCAAGACAGTATGGTACTGGCACAAAAACATACACTTAGATCATGGAACAAAACAGAGAGTCCAGAAATGAACCCACAAATGTATGGCCAACTAATCTTTGACAAAGCAGGAAGGAATATCCAATGGAATGAAGACAGTCTCTTCAGCAAGTGGTGTTGGGAAAACTGGATGGCAACATGCAGAAAAATGAACCTGGACAACTTTCTTACATCATACACAAAAATAAACTCAAAATGGATGAAAGACCTAAACATAAGACAGGAAGCCATCAAAATCCTCGAGGAGAAAACAGGTAAAAACCTCTTTGACTCTGGCCACAGCAACTTCTTACTCAACATGTCTCCAGACACAAGGGAAACAAAAGCAAAAATGAACTATTGGGACTTCATCAAAATAAAAAGCTTCTGCACAGTGAAGGAAACAATCAGAGACACTAAAAGGCAACACATGGAATGGGAGAAGATATTTGCGAATGACATATCAGATAAAGGGTTAGTATCCAAAATCTATAAAGAACTTATCAAACTCAACACCCAAAAAACACACACCCAAAAAAAATCCAGTGAAGAAATGGGCAAGAGACATGAATAGACACTTCTCTAAAGAAGACATCCAGATGGCCAACAGACACATGAAAAGATGCTCAACGTCACTCATCATCAGGGAAATACAAATCAAAACCACAATGAGATACCACCTTACACCTGTCAGAATGGCTAACATTAACAACTCAGGCAACAACAGATGTTGGCAAGGATGCAGAGAAAGAGGATCTCGTTTGCACTGCTGGTGGGAATGCAAACTGATGCAGCCACTCTGAAAAACAGTATAGACGTTCCTCAAAAAACTCAAAATAGAACTACCCTACGACCCAGCAATTGCACTACTAGGTATTTATCCAAGGGATACAGGTGTGCTGTTTCGAAGGGGCACATGTACCCCAATGTTTATAGCAGTGCTATCTACAATAGCCAAAATATGGAAAGAGCCCAAATGTCCATCAATGGATGAATGGATAAAGAAGATGTGGTATATATATACAATGGAGTATTCCTTGGCAATCAAAAAGAATGAAATCTTGCCATTTGCAACTACCTGATGGAACTAGAGAGTATTATGCTAAAAGAAATTAGTCAGAGAAAGAAAAATATCATATGACTTCACTCATATGAGGACTTTAAGATACAAAACAGGTAACATAAGAGAAGGGAAGCAAAAATAAAAATACGGAAGGGGATAAAACATAAGAGACTCTTAAATATAGAGAACAAACAGAGGGTTGCTGGAGGGGTTGTGGAAGAGGGGGAATGGGCTAAATGGCTAAGGGACAATAAGGAATCTACTCCTGAACTCATTGTTGCACTAGGTCCTAATTAAAAAATTAATTAATTAAATTAAAAATTAAAAAAAGAATGAAAGTCAAAAGATGACAAATATGAAAAAGGGGTTGAAATATGGGAGAGAACAGGTGAAGGTCCAGCATTCACTTAACAGAAATTCTACAAGGGGAGCAAAGATAGAATGGAGAAGACACAATTTTTGAAAAGAAAATGGCTGAGGATTTTCTCAAAAATAAAAAAAAAAAATGAATCTTCAGATTCATAAATCACAAGTTTTAAGCAAGATTTTTAAATGTCTAAATTAGACATATTGTAGCAAAACTGATAAACAGCAAAGACAAAATAAAACTGTAAAGTAAGTAGAAAGAAAAGGCAGATTACTAACAAAATTAACAGAAATTATGTTCACAGCAAAACTCAAAGCAAAAATTGGAGAACAGGCAATTGTGAACTATCCTAAATGTTGACCAGAAACCAACGAAACAAACAAACAAACAAATAAACTGACCATCACTCTAGTATTCTATACTGTTTAAACCATTATTCCTGAGTAATAAGAGAATAAAGATATTTGCAAGCAAAGACTCAGATGGCTTATCACTGCATACCCAATGGAAATGACTCCTAAGAGAAAGAGATTACATGTAGAAGAAAAGAGAAGAGATACAAAGAAATAGCAAATGAGGCAAATATAAATGTTTACTATAAAATAATTATGATAAGTTGGAGAATATAAAAAGGAGCTAAACTACTGGACAATAATAGATGAGAATGGATGGCAGGGATAGTGGGAGGTCAACATTCTAAGAATCCAGTGTCAATTAGGGGGCAAATTTGACACTATTAAGTCTGGTTTGTAGACTTAAGAGTAAGCATTAGAATGTTTAATCTCTGATGTACCTAGGTGGCTCAGTCGGTTGGCCATCTGACTTTGGCTCAGGTCGTGATCTCCTGGTTTGTGGGTTCAAGTCCTGCAATAGGCTCTGTGCAGACAGTTCAGAGCTTGAAGCCTGCTTTGGATTCTGTGTCTCCCTCTCTCTCTGCCCTCCCCCACTCATGCTCTGTCTTCTCTCTCTCTAAAAAATAAACATTTTTTAAAAATGTAAAAAAAATTAAAAAAAAATTGTTTTAATGTTATCTTTATTTTTGAAACAGAGAGAAACAGCATGAGCAGGGGAGGGTCAGAGAGAGAGGGAGACACAGAATCGGAAGCAGGTTCCAGGCTCTGAGCTGTCAACACAGAGCCGAACGCGGGGCTCGAACTCATCAACCTCAAGATCATGACCTGAGACGAAGTTGGATGCTCAACCAACTGAGCCACCCAGGCGCCCCTAAAAAAAATTTTAAATAGCCAAGATATGGAGGCAACCAAAGTGTCCACCAATAGATAAATGGATAAAGAAAATGTGGTATATACATACACAATGAAATATTACTCAACCATAAAAAAGAATAAGATCTTGCCATTCACATGCCATTCACATGCCATTCACATGACAAGATAAACCTAGAGGGTACTAACCTAACTGAAATAAGTCAGACTGAGAAAGACACAAACCATATGATTTTCATTTATATCTAAAAAACAAGGTAACAGAAAGCAGAATCCAACCCATAAATAGAGAACAAACTGATGGTTACCAGAGGGACAGGGAGTAGGGGGATGGGCAGAATGAATAAAGGGAGTAGGAGATAGAGGCCTCCAGTTACAGAATGAATAAACCACGAGAATAAAGGTAAAGCATAGGGAATACAGTTAATGTTACTGTGATAGCATTGTACATAACAGAGGGTAGCTACACTTGTGGTGAGCAGAGCATAACATATAGAGAAGTGGAATCACTATGTTGTACACCTGAAACTAATGTAATGTCTTGTGTCAAATATACTCAAAAATGTTTTAACAAAAAGGCAAGAGAAGTGCCAGCCTGGATAAGATGGCACAGAGCCATTTCTCCATGCTTCTCCCACGGGGCACAACTACAAACCCTGGAAATAACAAAAAGCAACCAAGAAGAATTCTCAAAGATGGAAAGAGGAAGGAAAACTGGCTTAGTCCCCCAAACTAGGACTGGAGGCATAGCACAGTGTAGGGCACCTTCTGTCTTCCCAACAGAAGATGACCCAGGCCTAACATTTCTTTCCCAGGCCCCCATCCTCAACTTAGTATGACAAGGTGGCACAAGTAGGCTCATGCTTCCTCTCGTTGGAAAAGGAGTCCCTCCAACACTACTGAGCAAACCCAGCACCACCAGCAAGGGGATCAGTCAGGAGCCCCACTGACAGTAGTGGCTGAGGAGGTATTCTCCTTCCTCACCAGGCCTGAGACTCTCCAACCCCAGCCCAGATAGTATCTTGGAGATACCAGCAAGAATGGCCTGGTTACAAGAAGTAGCCCAGTACAAGAAATCTCTTCATGTCTGGGAGCCTGAGATTGCCCTCCCCTGCAGATGGCCCAGGGGCGGGATGAGGGACAGGGAAGTGTAGGCAAGAAGGCTTCTACCACAACAAACGACCTAGGCAAAGAAGCTTCTTTGTGCCCTTGAGCCAGACTCCCCTCCTTGACAGGGAGACACTGAGACTGCTGGGGGGAACCATGACTATAAGCAGGGACCCCAAATCCTCTTTGTACACATGGGCCTGAGATTCCTCTCCTCACCCCACCCACCTGCAAAGAGGCATGAAGGCAGATGGGTGGCAGGAACAAGAGGTATTCTGCCACAGTTAGTACCCAGCCCTGAAAGCTTCTTCACCTCCCTCTGCAGACAGGAGATCCTACTTTCTGACCCAAAGACATCAAGGTAGCTGGGGGGCATCCACACACACAGTAAGTGCACAGCTCATGAGGTGCTTTCCAACCCTGCCCACAGATGGATCCCACCAGAAAAACACATAGCCAGAGAAACTTCTCTGTCCCCAGGAACTTGAGGCTCCTCTTCCCAATCCCTCAACCTGGACAAACCCCCTACACCCCCAGACAAAGCACCACCTTGTGCCAGCAGGAGCCCCAACAACACCAGATAAATCAGAACAAAATATTACTTCCAAAGTTCTGAAAATTCAACTGCCATTAAAACCACAGCCAACAAAAAGTGGGCCCAGACCTGTGCATAGACATAACTAGATTTAACAGAACCCAAAGTCTCTCAACATAAGAAAAAGTAAAAGTCAAGAAAATCACAACCTGAATGAGAAAAATCACTCACCTGACACCAACACCAAGATGAATCAGATGTTGAAATTATCCAACAAGGATTTTGAACCATATATTAATCATGTTTTTCATGTTTAATGATGTTTTGACCTGGCTAGCCAGAAAGAGATTGCACTCCCAGGGCTACCTAATTCCTAAAAATAGTAAGCAACTCACCAGCAAACTTACCCTTCAGATGCAAACCAACCAATCCAGAGTCCATAACCCCAACCTTTATGGAACTGTCACACCAAGGCAATATTTCTCCTACCCTAAGTCAACTGAGAGTCAGGTACCAGACAACTAGGGACAGCCTCTCTTCCCCAGAAACTGCTGGAATTATTCAAAGTAGCCAATCCTAAGCTGTGTGCCCTGCCCTGCCCTGCCTTTCTTTCAGAAATCCCCCAAAATGCCATGGCCTATGCCTTCCTTTTGTTACTTCCTGCCTCCTGAACAACACAGGTACTTCCCCACCTCTGTGGCCTTACATGGCATGCCTCTTAGGGAAAGTGTGAGTAACATTAAATTTCTTGCAATGACATCAACCTCTTCATGTCGTCATTCAGTCACCTTTATAAATTAAGACTTGGCACAAAATCAACAATCATAAAAATGCTTCAACAACAAAAAATTACAAACAAGTGAAAAAATTGAAAAATCTCAGTAAATAAATAAAAGTAATTTTAAAAACAAATGGAAACAATAGAATTGAAAAAGCCAATCACGGAAAAAAGGAACAATGGCTAGGCTCAAAAGTAGTGTGAAGATGATAGAAGATAGAATCAGGGAACCTGAAGACAAACTAACAGAATTTACAAGATAAAGAATAAAGAAGGAAAATAAACTAGTATAGCCTCAGGGACCTCTGGGGGAAAACAAAAGAGTTAACATTCATTATCATCATGGTCTCAGGGAGAAGAGAAAAGAGATTGAGTTTGAAAGAATATTCAAATCAATAATGGCCAAAAACTTCCCAAATTTGGCAAAAGACACAAACTCACAGATTTAAGAAACTGAAAAAATACCTAGCAAAATAAACCCAAATAAATTCATGCCAAGAGTGCATCATAATTAAATTTCTGAAAACTAAGGACAAGAAGAATCCTGAAAGCAGCTAGAGATGGCATCCGAGATGGCAGTGTAGGTGGGTCCTGGGCTCACCCCCTCCTGTGGACACACCTAACCTATAGGTGCAGATAAATCATTTCCCTCTCCAGAAGATCTGAAGACTAGATGAACTGCTCTCCAAAGGACAAAAGTGATGAGGTTTTTGGGAGTGACAGTGGGGTTTGTGGTGTCTGGAGCCGACAGTCAAGAAAGAATTCTTGAAGACGTCTCCAGGGCAAAAATGTGATTTTATTAAAGCACAGGGACAGGACCTGTGGGTGGGAAGAGTTGCCCGGGACCATGAGGAGGCTGGGACCATGAGGAGACTGGGGTTGGGGGAGGTAAGTCCAGGGGAAGTTTCCAATGAGATTTTCATAATGCTAAAGAAGCCTCCCAGGATCCCGGAGGCCTGGCTATTGTCAAGCTAGGGTTGTTTTTCCTTCTAGCAGAGCATTATCATTAAGACATAGGGAGTTACTCCTGCCTGGGTGGCTCAGTAGGTTGAGCTTCCGACTTTGGTTCACGTCATGATCTCCCAGTTCCTGGGTTTGAGTCCCGTGTCAGGCTCTGTGCTGAAGGCTTAAGCCTGGAACCTGGTTCACATTCTGTGTCTCCCTCTCTCTCTGCTTCTCCCCTGTTTATACTCAGTCTCTCAAAAATAAATAAAGATTAAACCAAAACAAAACAAAAAGACATAGGGAGTTACTCTGCCTACCTCCAGTATTTGTCAACGGGCTGCAGTTTATAAGGAAACTTAATTCTACCTGCCTTTTCCTTCTGCCTTTGTTCACCACCTCACTGTGGAGGGATGATGGAGACTTAGGTCCTGCAGCACTAAGATCTCTATCAGTTAACCCTTTGTTTTCCCCTTTCCTCTGTTCTTGGGCAGCCAGAGTGCCTGAGGAATATCCCCACATATCCCACCAGGGGGTGGGGGGCTGTTTGTGGCCTGTCAGCTTGCCTTATGCTCCCTCATCAAAAAGGACACATCAAGAGGTGTAGCAGACCAGGCACCTGGATGGCTCAGTCAGCTGAGCGTCCAACTCTGGATTTCAGTTCAGGTCATAATCTCACCAGTCTGTGGGTTCGAGCCCTGCATGGGGCTCTGAGCTGACAACAAGGAGCCTGCTTGGGTTTCTCCCTCCTTCTCTCTCTGACCCTCCCCTGCTGCTCTCTTGCTGACAACACCCTCTCCAGCCCAGCCCCTCTCCACTCCAACCCCCATGCCCACGTGCCCTGTGGCTCCCTCACATCCTGGCAGGTCTGTCCTGAGAGTCCCTGTGCCCCAGATTACCAGCTCCAGGCCTTACAGGACCATCCCTCTGCCTAGACCTCTGTCCTGCCCTCCAGATGCTCCCATAGGACATTCAGGAGAAATCCCACACCTCACACAGCACACTCCCAACGTCTCTGCCCCCGTCCTACCCAGAGGCCCCAGGATGAGGCCCAGGATCCTGGTCAGGGATCACTCCTCCATCCTCCAGCCAACCCTCAGCAAGTCCTACAAGGGTCACTTGACAACAAATCTCCAATTATTCCAAGGTTTGGCCTCCACCACACAGCTGCCAGCTCCTCCCAGCGCTTCTCCAAGTTCTCTGTCCCCAGAGCCACCCTGCTAAAGCCACTCATGGCTCCGCCATAGTCTGGAAACCCAGCATAACCCCTGCCCTCCAATGCAGCCCCTCCCAGCACTGTGCAGCACCCACTAAGTTGGGGTGGTTGCTCCACAAGGCAACAACCTGGTCTCTCTAGTCTCATGCCCCAGTGCCTAGCACTGAGCAGAGCCCAGTGTGTGTTGAGTGCATGGGTGGTGTACTCTGGCCTAAAATAGAGGGGAAGACTTGAGTGAGTCTGGCAGGGACTGTGGGCATAGCCTCGGGGCAGGGTGGGGGGGCATTCAGGAGGCACACTGCCCTTTCATGTGGAGGAAGCAGCAACCACAAGGCTGGACAGGGCCTGAGACAGGGCCTACAGTGGCAGGACAGACAGGGCCTAACTGTGTAGACTAGACCTGTATGGAGGGTCCTCAGGGCCTGGGAGGCCCAGGCCAGGGCTCACAGATGGACTCAAAGCTTGGAGTTTGCAGAAGCTTTGTGGAGGGAGGGCCAGCATGAGAGAGGCACCTTGGGAGGAGTGAGAGTTGGGCATGAACCTCACATCCTTCATGACAGCCTACATGGTGCTGGGGGCTGTCCTTGTCCCCATTACACAGACACTACCAGATTCCCCTCCTCAGGGCCTATGTGGCTCACCCTGGGGTGTTAGGAAAGGACAGGGAAACACTCTCCACCTGGACAGTCTTGGAGTGACTGACATTCAGCAAGCCCCTTCTCCTCTAGGGACGGCACCTAAGGCCTCCTCAGCCCCGAAACACTGGAGACAGAAGATGGGAACATGGAGCACTGGCCTCAGTCCAGGGGAGTGAGCAGGGAGCGGGAATGTGGGTACAGGGGCTCTGTTTCTGCAGTCAGACCCACACCACGATCCAAGCATGTCTTCTTTGGGGCTAAGTGTGGGAGCCCTGGGAGACAGGGCAGACCTGGGAGGGGTTGACAGCAGAGACATTCCTGAGGCTGCTCTGACACCCAGTGGTGATTCTCAGAACAAGCTGCTGCAAGGAGGAAGTGTAGCTGCTCCCCAGCAGAGAAGTGGGACAGGGGGCAGAGAAAGGCAGAGAAGGGGTGGGGTGGGAGAGATTGAGGGAAGGACAGAAAGAGAGAAGGAGAGAGTGGGTGGGAGAGGGTGGGAGGAGGAAGTCTATTTTAGGCCAATGGTTCTCAAGACTTGAACTTGCAGTGGAATCAACTTGAGGGCTGAGTTGCTGATTCAGGTCTGGGCTGAGCCAGAGGTTGCATTTCTTTTTTTTTTTCTTTTCTTTTTTTTTTTTTTCTAAGTTGATTTATTTTGAGAGAGAGCATGAGTAAGGGTGGGGCAGAGAGAGGGAGAGACCAAATCCCAAACAGGCCCCGTGTTGGCAGCTCAGAGCCCGACATGGGGCTCAAACTCCCAAACCGTAAGATCATGACCTGAGTCAAAATCCAGAGTCAGATGCTTAACTGACTGAGCCACTCTCAGGTGCCCGTAGAGTCTGCATTTCCAGTAGATTTCTGGGGGAGGGGGGCTGCTGGTGGTCTGAGACCACACTCACAGAACCACTCGTTTAGGAAAGGAATGGAGGGGAAGAGAAGGAACATCTGGGCTCCTGCTATGTGTCTGGGGGCTGGTTCTGTCATTATTATACTTAGACTTGGGGAAGCCCCCAAAGTCCTTCCCACGGTCCTTCCTTCACATCTGCCTTGTACCTGCCACCCCCATCGTGGCATGAGAGGCGGCTCCTGGGAACTGGGATGAACAGCCTGTGGGTATGGGGACCATACCCACACCTTCCTGCAAGGATCCAAGGCCTCAGCCTCCCACTGTGTTTGGCACACATTCTCTGTGCCCATGACATGCTCACCTGGCCTCTTGACAATCACCAGAAGAACCAGGTAGGGCCCTGCCTGGTTGGCTGCTCAGGAGAGCCCAAGGCTCACTGCCCACTAGGGGAATGGCCCTGCTTAATTAAGGAATGTCATCTGGCTGACTAGGGCTTGGGGCAGGGGGGGCAGGGGGTGCCTCTGACCTGACTTACCACTGGCCAGGTAGAGGAACAGCCAGAGAGCCATGCAAAGTGTACCAAACACTGCCTCCCACTGTGTCACTCTCCTCCTTGCTGTTTTCACCCGGAAGGGGCAGAAAATCTCCCTAGGCACAGCAAGGATGGAAGGGAGGTGCCCCTGGCAGAGAAGAGAGGAAGGCATAAGTGTTCTGGAGAGGCAGGGCTTGGGGACCCTGGGACTGGGGCATTGAGGCTGGAAGGAGTACCCTGGGGTTTGGTGAAAATGAAGACTCCAGTCTACCCTGAACCCCTCTGGCCTTTCCGGACTTGAGCCCCAGGGATATGCACTTGTTATCAGTACCTGGGCTCTACAGTTTGGACGAGAACACTCATGTTCCTGAGCCAATTCATGCCACACACCATACCCCAGGTGAGGCAGAGAGGTCTGTTCCTCCCAGTGATTGAGGAGACAAGGTAAGTCACACAGAAGCAAGCAAAAATGTAAAACTCTCTCAGCGAAGGGAGGAGGAACAATCAGGGGCAATGATGTAATCTGCCACAAAGCCCACTATTTGGTGTGATAAATGAGTTTAAGGTATTAAAGAACAAATGAGTGAAATGACCACATTCCTTGCTGGGAAGGGGGACTCTTCTCCCCTAGGCCCCAAGCTGCCTGTCAACTGGGGAGTAGGGAAAGAAATAATTGAACAAGAACAAAATCTGTGAGCAATGATGTTTGTGTTGTATGAACCAACAATTTACATGTAATTTGCAACCACCTACTGTACCAATCAGTAAATACTATGCAACTGAGGGTTAATATAAACTGATTTCCATTGAGTGTCAAGGATAGCTGGCCATTGTTATCTGCCATTCACTGGATGTTCATTGGCAACTGTCATCAGGACAGATTGCTCCTGAACTCGGACTACACTGTGTAGCTAGGGTCGTGTGACTAGCTCTTACCACTGGAATGTCTAAAGTTTGAGCACCACTGACAAGCTGAAGAATGGGTAGATCTTCACCACCTTTCTGTTCCATTTGGCATCCACGAAGGACTCCAAGACAACCAGTGTGGTCCCTAAATGATAACCTGGGGAAATCAACCACAGGACTAGGAGTTGAACAGTAAAGCATTCAGCACTCAGCTCCTGAGATCTCAAGTGGCTTATCACAGCAGTCAGCCTCTGCATACAGTGACACAGACTCCCACTTCCAGGTCTTATGCTCCAGAGAAGCTTATCATCCATGAGTTCCACAGAGCCAACAGGAACACAACCCCTTCAAGAGCCCCACACTGGGATGAGAAACTTTTGAACAATATCCTTCATTATAGCATTGTTAGCAATAGCAAAAGTCAAATGGGTACTGGATGGAATTATAGGATAAATCAAATGAATGAGGAAGTTCTTTAAGTACTACATGGAAACACCTCAGATATGTTAAGTCGGGGAAAAGAAGAAAAGAGCTTTCATACATCAGTTTTCAAGGTATGATCCAAGGACTCCTTAGGGTACCCAAGACCCTTTCAGGGGGTCTGCTCAGTCCTCCCTTTCCAACTACATGTCTATGTGCAGCCATATTTCCTTCTATGCCTCAACTAACAAATCAAATCAGACCGAACACAGAAACATACAGGAGAATCCAGCTGGTTTCTATTAAACCAGATGCTAAAGAAATATCTTCAAATGTGAAAATGCTTTGCCTCAGATTTTGGTTTGGAAAATAATTTTTGTAAATTCTGTTATAGGTTTTAAGTTTCTAATTGTCTCAATTTTATTTCATAATATGGAAAATATTGATAAATATAACTCATGTTTAAAAGCTCTTTGGAGGCCTTAAAAATTTAAGTGTAAAAGGATCCTGCAACTAAAGTGTCTGGGTACCACTGGTGTATATATCAACCTCTGTGTAAAAAGGGGAGAAAAATAAGAATATTTTTTGTACTAGACTATATATGCATGAAGGATAACATGAAAGATAAACCTTCATGAGAGAACCTCTCTTCTCAAGAGAGGGTAGGAAATGGGCAGATGGATAACCCATTACTAAATCTTTGTTTTTAAAAAAAATTCTGGTGCTATGTATAACTTACTCAAAAAAATTTTATACAGCTGGAGGCAGCAGGGGTCAGCATGACAGATGACGATAAAGTCAAGCTGGAGAGGGAAAGGGCTGTGGTCTGTGTGTGGAGTGTCTACCCTTCTCCACACCCAGAAAGTGTCTCCTGGCAAAATACTGGAGGATTGCTCTCTAAAGAAATGAAACCAAGAGACTCAAAGTTTCTGGTATAAATAAAACTCCTCATCTTAAACTGTAACACGCAACCACACATCACCATTTAATGAAAGTTTGCAATAGGTGAGGTAAACAGAAAAACTAGCCCAGAGGAAACTGTGGTAATTCAGGATCTAGAGATTTAATTGCGGATGGGGAAAGGGAAAAAAAAAAATACACAGTCATGCAACCAAAGACATGTAGTTGGAAGAAGTTACTGAATCTGCACTGCCAAGTGGATCTGGTTCAGGATGATCAGTTTTCTCATAGTCATCTTACAAGTATTACTACACATGCCATCCATATGTCCCTGTGGAAATTACACCTTTATAGGACATGGCATAAGGAAAAAGAATATGCTTTCATATCAGATATAAACCCATTTCACTTACTACCTGTGTGCTCCTAAGAAAAATATTTAACTTCTGAGCCTGTTTCATCCAGTGTAACCTGGACAATAGTGCCTTATAGAGTTACTGTAAGAATCTAATGAGTCATTCTTTTCTGATGTGATAATACATTCCCCAGCACTCAGGGATTTCTAAGTGCCATTCTTTTTTTTTTAATCTCTTTTTAATGTTTATTTATTTCTGAGAGACAGAAAGGCAGAGCACGTGTGGGGGAGGGGCAGAGAGCAAGGGAGACACAGAATCCAAAGTAGGTTCCAGGGTCCAAGCTGTCAGCACAGAGCCCTATGTGGGGCTCCAAATCATGAACCATGAGATCATGACCTGAGCCAAAGTCAGACACTTAACCAACTGAGCCACCCGGGCGCCCCACTCAGTAACTGCCATTCTTATTGCCCATGATGTAGCAGAAAAAACTGACAGTGTGTTACTATAATTTTTTTAAAAAATGGATTGGTAGTTGCCAGAAGTGGGGGTGGATAGTGGGAGAAATAGGTAAGCTGGGTTTTATTTAGTTTAACTAAATTTAATTTAAAAAAACAGAAGTCACAATGCAACCTGCTTTAAGGTTAACCATTTAATGTATTAACATTTTCACTTATAAACATACAATTTGCATATACAGGGAAAATAGGTTCTGTGGACACAAGAGATTATGAGAGGGAAGCAATCAGAAAACAGATCAATTCTGGGGGGGGGGTGAGAAATGGAACTGCATTCCATGCCTGTGTCTACATAAACTTGGGAAGGAGAAAGAAAAATGAAACAGGATCATAACTGATGTAGAAAATAAACTTAGGCCATTCGTCTCAACCATGGTTGAGACCAGTGTCTTGGGTCCAGGTCTGGCCTGTTTCAGGATGATCATCTGAAACACAGCCACTGGTCTTTCTTTTCTCCTTACTATCTAAGACTCTGAAGTTCACTCCAGTAACCAAAAAACAATCAGCTTGGCATGTGTGCAATGTCAGTGGGCAACTTCTTCCACACATGAAAGTGAGAAAAGCTTACTCACACCTGAACAAGTTCCTTCCACCTCATCTAACTTTTTTTGATTTAGGATTACCTAAATTGAGGCAATCACAAAGCTGGCATCTACAGAAACTGGACCAAGGAAATGAAGTATCTCAGCCCATCTTTATACCTACTATGCATTTCCTAACAGCATCAAGTCACTGGCAACACTGAATTTCCAGGTTCAACTGTGGCTGCCCAATGGGGCTGGCCAACAGAGTGCACACACATGTGCCCAAGCTTCAGTTTACACCTGCCCCTTCCGTCAGAGGGGGGACTCTGCTTCCCAGGCATTTCAGCAACATAACTCAGTACCCTGTGGTTCCAGGAACTCCAAGTTCAAAATCAATACCCCAATACCACATTAAAAACTGTTTAATATTTTATTAGTAAAGCATACAGCTCTTAATAATGACTATCATCTAAACAAAGCCATTCTTACTACAAAGGATGTAAAATCATAAGAGCAACATTTTTAATCATCAAAACCAACCTTGTCACAAATCACAGTTGGCAATTTTCCACTGTCTCAAATATCCAAAGGGGTGACAGTCAAGTGCACCTCCTTTCAACTAGAAACAGACTCTACAGTGTAAGTTCAGCAGAACTGCCCAGGAAAACAGACCTGACATCAAGGTCGTTTGGCAGATGGCTTCATATGGACATCTATTTAAGTCTGCTCAGAGATGGAGTCAGTTGACCTATGAAACAAGTTATGTATGTAACTGGCCACAGAAAATAAAAACAGAGTTTGTGCTACTAGGGAGTGTATTTTGGAGTGCCAGCGTAGGGACTGTCACTGTGCTAAACTGCCTTGGTGGAAGTACATTTTTTAAAGCTTGCGGGACAGAAGACTGGACTAATTCTGGGCTTTACAAATTCATATAAAGAAATAACAGAAGTGTAGGATTATGGGTTTTCCAGAGCTTCACACATAGCTGGGGCTCAAAATTACATGGTTTAAGCTTCTGTGTCAGGAATAAAAACAAAGCCCATGTCCTGGTCAAGCTGAGTAATACCTTGACAGAAGGTTATTCATGTTCTTAGGCAATCATTTCCCATCTGTAACCTGAGTCTCCCCAACAGCCATGGTCCCAAGAGCCCCCACTATCCATCACCAGGGCTCCATGAACCCCAGTGCTTGGGGGACAATCACAGTGCCCCAGTCCTGCACAAAGCAGGACACCTGCTCTTCAGAAGGACAGAAGAGAGGAAAAGAGCACCCTCTGCACAGTGTGATCCCCAGAGGCCTGACACAGTCACACTGTAAGTATGGCTCTCATTCCATTTCCTCACCACTCTTAATACCACTTTCTCAACAAGTAGCAAAATAAGCTATAAGTAGGCTGATGTGGCAATAAAAATATCCAAAGCAGACACTAAAAACATAGGGTCTTCTCTGAATAAAGCACATCTACCTCCACATACTTCAAACTGTTTTGGCTTCTTCAAGTTTTAAAGGATAAAACTTTGAGGCTCAAGCCAATTCCTAATATGGGATATTTTCCAAGGATCATACCAAAAGAACAAAGAATAAAATGAAGAAGCATCATTTTAAGAGGAAGTGGGGAGGAAGGTGGGGAGGGAGGGAGGAGGGCGGGGAGGGGGGCTGACCCTACCCCATCATCCTGAGCAGTCAGCCTTGCTGGCCCCAGAGGTCCTGGGGATACCACCCCACTGCCTCAGGGAAGTTCCTGGTTGCTTACCAGTCCACAACTCCTGAAGTTACATGCAGCCAGCTCTGATCCAAGGCTTCAAAGTTCAATGTTACACAGAAAGAAGATGCAGTTCTCCTTGCCACATTGCTCACTCATACATCACCATATATAAACAGAACACTAAATTATCCCTTAAGCACTATACCTAACTCTGAAAAGAAAATGCCATTCTAAATAGGTATGTCCAAAATAAGGTATTCCAAGAGTTCTAGAATGAAACTCCTGGAATGAGCCAGTGCCCCAGAGATTCCATGTTTTAGCTAAACACAAATCAGAAGCCTTCTCTACAGTACGTGTATGGATTAGTTAGAACTATGATGTCATCACTTTCAAAAGAACAATTAAACTATTATTAAAAACATTTATCACCAACAGAAATGCCCTGCAAATTATATTATTGCACACAGGGTATCAGAAGCTATGCACATCCAGATCTGAAGGACTCTAGAAGACCCAGAACAGAGACCCTAAGGCCATGCCAGTGGCTGCTCCGGCCAGCATGCCCAGTGCCAGATCACTGTCGCTGTCTCGATACCGCTCCCGAATGATGATCTGGTTGGCAGGCTGTTGTCCATAAAGTCCTAAAAAAGAAGTGAAAAAGCAGATGCTGTGAGGAGCAGTTTGTGAAGTCCAACATTCCCTCATAAAGACAGTGTGCCCTGAAGTGGCAAAGGTCACATCTCCCTGCATGTGCATCCCTCCCCTACAGTGCTATCTTCCTCTCAACAGGTGTGTGGAGTCGCTGAGTGGGTGCTCCCCGGCTCTCCCCCAGAACAGGCCACGGTGACTGTCTCTAAGACTGCAGTAAGAGGAAACCAAGGTGCTCAACTTTCCAAGGTCCAAACCCCCAAACGCTGCAAATAGCAGGGTCCTAGTGCAGCTGTAAGCTCCAGTCCCCAATGTCCACTTCTCCCCCAAACACTGCAAACAGCAGGATCCTACTGCAGCTGTAAGCTCCTATCTCCAGTGTCCACTTCTGCCCTCCCCCAAACGCTGCAAACAGCAGGATCCTAATGCAGCTGTAAGCTCTGGTCTCCAATGTCCACTTCTGCCCTCCCCCAAACGCTGCAAACAGCCAGGGTCCTAGTGCAGCTGTAAGCTCCAATCCCCAATGACCACTTCTGCCCTCCCCAAATGCTACAAACATCAGGGTCCTAGTGCAGCTGTTAAGCTCCAGTCCCCAATGTCCACTTCTGCCCTCCCCCAAACACTGCAAACAGCAGGATCCTAATGCAGCTGTAAGCTCCAGTCTCCAATGTCCACTTCTCCCCTCCAGTCACACTTATTAGGATGACAGGTAGATACAGGAGAGCATGGGAGATACACAGAGCCTGCATTGTGAGAGGCAAGAATCTCCACCTAAAGCTGAAAATGAAAAATCCATTTAAAAGCTAATTAGCTTCTTGATATTCATGTAAACCATTTTTAAATTAGACCTTAAATCTGCTAATAAAACTTGCTCATTTTTAATCATAGGTCTTTATGGGGGAAAATACTTACGTTAAGGGGAAAATTTCTAAAAGCAAACTTTAAACAACTTTAATATTTAATTTGCATGACTAAAGTTTACAACTGGAAATGTACTATTTGTTCTGTTCTATACTTCACAGCTATACTATCTAACAGCTAATTAGCTTTAAAATTACTCAAATATAAATAATGTTAACTTCCCTCCCTGACCTGCTGTTCCCTTAACAGTTCAACCCTAAGGGAGCAAGAAACTAATACAACAGTAATGTGTATATGTAGATGAAAACCAACAGCAAAATAAAGGCTAACATTTAGAAGTCCTTAGTACTCTAAGCAATCACAGTACTACAAGCATTTACATGTACTGACTCACTTAATACTAACAACCCTATGAGTTGAGTTTATTATTATACCCATTTTACAGATGGGCAAAAGTGAGGCACACAGGGGTTAATGGCAATAAGGGCATGCAAACCTAGGCACTCAGGCTACAAGTGTGCACTCATAAACCACTAAAGCTCAAATATGATGGAGGAGAAGAGAAGAGAAAAGAAAAAACACCAAAGCTGCACAGTAGAATGACACCACTATAAACAAAGGGCTGATCAAGTACAGGTAACAGCACTGGAAGCAAACAATGTTTTATGCAATGTTTACCTTTCAAAATTGGTGAGCTAGTAGTATTTACTTTCACTGCCTTGAAATTTAAAAGTTTTCAATTAGGCAAATGGAACTATGAAATGTAGGATAGTAGGAACTTGCAAGCTGACTTAATTAGAAGATCCCTTGGACAATCTAAATCTACATTCCCTCAGTAGATCACATCAAGGGCCTCCTGCACTACATGACCAGGAGAGACCTCTCCTGCAGCTCCTGCTTGCCTCTGCTCCTACCAGGAAGAGAAATCCTTACCCAAGTCAGCTGAGGACATTTCTAAGTTGTACATACTGTAGTTACCTAACTTAACTAAGCTTTACATAAATGGTCAAAATGTGAATGTGAAATAGGCAGCTATTGCTTCCAGGATAACTAAGTTCGATACTTTAGGGTGGACTGAATAAAGGCAGGTAACTCACAAATTACTATCAGAGCAAGGAAATGAGTAAACTAAAAAACTAAAAAAAGAATTTTAAAACCTAGACTTGTTTGTACTTACCAAGGGAAACTGCGATGCGGTGATATGTCATGAGCACAGTGTTTACAAGACAAGAAAACTCCAACCAAAGGAGCCAATGCAAAGCAAAATCCTAGAGCCCATGTCAAAAGACAGCCCATGAGCACAGTGTTTACAAGACAAGAAAACTCCAACCAAAGGAGCCAATGCAAAGCAAAATCCTAGAGCCCATGTCAAAAGATAGCTGAACACTGTCCACTAACACAGGTAAATTAAAACAGAACACTCATAGTGTGTACACAGCACCCTTTGTACTTTTTTAATTGGCTGACTGACCACTGGCTCCAATCATATTAAATAGAAGGCCTTGGGGCACCTGGGTGGCTCAGTCAGTTAAGCGTCTGACTTCAGCTCATGTCATGATCTCACAGTTCGTGGGTTCGAGCCCCGCGTCCGGCTCTGTGCCAACAGCTCAGAACCTGTAGCCTGCTTCGGATTCTGTGTCTCCCTCTCTCTCTGCCCCTTCCCTGCTTGTGCTCTGTCTCTCTTTCTCTCTCAAAAATAAACATTAAAAAAAAAAATTTTTTTTTTTTTAAAAAGAGAGAAGGCCTTTACCCTGCTATATGCATGACTATGGTGTCTAAAGACCACATAATGTCATGAAGCTGGCCAAGCACTGGGGTATCCAGAAAGGGACTGAGAAGCTCCAATCTGGTCATCAGGACAAGGCTACTGGGGGATGACCACAAACTCAACTCACCCTCTCCACAGCAAGTATGCTTGCTAGATGGGTCACAACGCTAATGCTGAATGCCCACCTACTTCTTGACTCTGCCCTCTGCAGCAAGTAAATTGAGGGTGCTCATGAGAGGGCTATCTCTTTTTCTATGAAGAAAGGCAAGAGCAAGTAAAGAATCCAATTTACAGAAATTCCCTTTACTAGCACTTCTGCAAAACATCTGATCTTCTATACAGTAAGAAACAGCTGAGATTACCCCAGTCAGAGGTCTGGGGGCTGAGTAAGAAAGAAGTTCGCTCTCATGGCATGGTAGGCTAGGGCTTAAAACCCACCAACTGCAAGACAAACAGGCAAAGAGATCAAGTTTGTAAACAATTATACCATGTTTATCTCTGCCAGTCAGCAGAAAAATGTAAACTAAAGCAACCTAAGGATCCACTTTAGACCCAAGGAGGGTATCAAAACTTTTAGAGCTAATAACAATAAGCAGTCTTTCAGGACAGCTGAGAAACCAGTGCTTCAGGAACTTCCTAGAAGTGGTAGAAACTGGCAAATTTTACCAACACTGAAGAATATCTTCATTTTTGCCAATGTGATCAGCAGAAACGGTATCTCATTTCAATTTGCATTTCTTTATTAGTGAAGTTGAATTTTTTGTTATTAGTCATTTGCCTTACTTCTCATGTAAATGGTCTCTGGCCTCAGTTGGACCAGTCTTAAATTATTCCCTTTTCAAACTCAGTCCATCATTGATTCCTCCCCACCAGGCTACATCTCCAATTCTATCATTGAAGTAGTAGAAAAAAATAAAAGTTCCTTTAAAGAAAAAAAAAAAAGAAAGAAGAAAAAAAACCATAATGCTAAGTGAAATAAACCAATTACAAAAATACACATACTATAGGATTCCACTTATATGAAATGTCTAAAGTATCCAAATTCACAGAAAAATAAAGTATAATAGTGGTTATCAGGGGCTGGGAGGAAGGAAAAGGGAAGTTGTTGTTTAACGAGTACAGTTTCAATATGGGAAGATGAAAAATTCTGGAAATCTGATGCACAACAATGTGAATGTACTGTACACTACTGAACTGTACAATTAAATGTACACTACTGAACTGTACAATTAAAATGGTTTTTAAAAAAGTAAATTTTATGGTACTTGTTTTTTTTTTACCATAATTAAAAATAATAACAATAGATTTTCTTCAAAAAAAGAAAGAAAGAAACTGGCAAACTGTTCTGAGAATCAACTGGGTAAATGGTATCAAGATTTGGGCGCCTGGGTGGCTCAGTCAGTTAAGCGTCTGACTTCAGCTCAGGTCATGATCTCGCAGTTCGTGAGTTCGAGCCCCGCGTCGAGCTCTGTGCTGACAGCTCAGAGCCTGGAGACTGCTTCAGATTCTGTGTCTCCCTCTCTCTGACCTTCCCCTGCTCATGCTCTGTCTCTCTCTGTGTCTCAAAAATGAATAAACATTTAAAAAAAATTAAATAAATGGTATTAAGATTTACTGTAATACTGTCAGATGAAAGGATACAGTGTGGATTTCCCTCAAAACAATCCAGAGATGACAGGAGATGGAGGTGAAACAAAATTAGGCATGATATGCTAGCTGAAGGTGGTAATGGACAAATGACAGTTCATTACACTATTGTCCATACTTCTGCATGTTTGAGAAGCTTTCTAAATTTCAATGGTATCAAAAGAAAAATAAATGTCTATGCCCTTTAACACATTAACTTAATACACAGAAATGAAAAATGTATTCTAAGATTTAACAGGAATGAAAAAGAAAATCATTAGACATGTTCAAAGCAACATTTATGACTGCAAACAGGAAAAAGTAAACAGTTAATACTAGAAGATCACCCAATATAATATGCAGTCATTAAAAATACTTATGGAAATTATGTAACACTCAGAATACACAGAATTTTAAAATGAGAAAAGAAATGCAAAAGGTGATATAAGATTTCAATGACAAAAATTTATTTTGTATGGGGAAAGTAATTCAAACAAAAATAGTTGTGCTAAGATCACAGGGCCAACAAATACTTCATTTTTTAGCATCATCATTTTATTAGTTTTCAATTTAACATGAAAAAAAGTCAAAAAGTCACAGTCCATGCTAGTTGAGTGAACTACATCAGATTGCAGGAACAGATAAGCAGAGAACCTCTCATACTGGATGCTCACCTATGAGACACCAAAGTAACCACCACTAATTAGCAGGATACTTTGAGTCAGGGGGCGGCAGCCCTGGGCCTCTCTGGGAGATTAGCATCAGTGACCACTTACCTCTCTGGCAACAGATTCTTCTTCCACTGCCGTGGTAAGACACTGCACTAGGTTTGTTCACAGCGCCCTCAGATTCAGATTCTCAACCGCTCTATGGGCTCAGGACTCTTGTAAGCTATTTGCCAGCTTCATTCACTTATACATTGATCCGATATGCCATGCCCACTGCAACCGCCTCTGCCTGACTTCCCTTCTCTGGGCTTCTGGGTGTGGCCTTGTTCTTCGGTCCATCAACCACATGATGGGGGCTCTTGGGCCCCCTCATCCTGACTGTAGGCTCTGGCCTCACAGCCAGCACTCTCCTGCACCTCCACCTTAGACCTCCCACTGCCCAAACTGCACCCAGGACTTGATGCTACCTACACAGGCCAGTTACTCACAACTACAATTTTCCTCAGGTAAGGTGAAAAATGGAAGTGCATCAAAAGCCTGGAATAAATGTAAGAACCTTCCAGGCCTTTATTTCACTTGCAAAATGGAGTATCGCCTCAGTAGTGATAATATTTGAAGGATGTTACCAGAAGAGAAAAAACAGGAGAAAGTTATCGTTTAAAATGGGATATAAGTGAATACCAGTAGGTACAAATTCTCTCCTTGGGAATAAATCTGGATACAACAGTGAAGTTTTAACAAGCTTACTCTGGGGCACCTGGGTGGCTCAGTCGGTTAACCGTCCGACTTCGGCTCAGGTCATGATCTTGTGGTTTGTGAGTTCGAGCCCTGCGTCAGGCTCTGTGCTGACAGCTTGGAGCCTGGAGTCTGCTTCAGATTCTGTGTCTCCTTCTCTCTCTGCCCCTCCCCCAAAAATAAATAAATGTAAAAATTTTTTTTAAATAAAAAAAAAAAAACACAAGCCTACTCCAACTTTATAAGACAACGTAAAAATACATAACTTTTTTTTTTTTTTTAAAGCATAGTAGAATCATTTGTGGTCTATAACCAGAAGCACTGCTCACTTATCCTTAAACTAAGAAATACAATTCCTTCAGGCCTCACAGATCCACCCAGTAAATGAAGAGAAATAAGGAATGGAAGGTGGGCGTGGGGTACCTGCATACGGGTACTGGTAGGGTACAGCATAAGCCTGTCCACTTGCAGCATAGACAACTTGAGTTCCTGGAGGGTACGCACCACTGTATGGACCATAGCCATATGCCTGCTGAAAAGAAATAGGCCCATCAGAAATACAATTTCGAAGTTCAGCATCCACTCATAATAAAAATCACCAACAAAGCAGGTGGAGAGGGAATGTACCTCCACATAATAAAGGCCATATGCAACAAGCCCACAGGACATCATAAACAACAGTGTAAAGTTAAAAGCTTTCCTCTAAGATCAGAAACAAGACAATACGGTGCCTGCCCACTCTTACTACTTTTATTCAACATCATAATGAAATTTTATTGTGTTTCACTTCACTGCACTTTGCAGATACTGTGTTTTTACACATGGGAGGTTTGTGGCAACCCTACACGGACCACGTCTATTGGCACAATTTTTCCAACAGCATTTGTTCACTTCATGTCTCTGTGTCACATTTTGCTAATTCTCACAATATTTCAAATTTTTAATTATTAATATCTTTCTTTTTTTGAGAGAGAGCAAGCAAGCGAGCATACAAGCAGGGGAGCAGGGCAGAGGGAGGGACTGGGGGGGGGGGGGGAGGGGGGGGGGGGGGGGGGGGGAGAGGGGGAGGGGGGGGGGGGGGGAGAGGGGGAGACGGGGAGAGGAGGAGAGGAGGAGAGGAGGAGAGGAGGAGAGGAGGAGAGGGGGAGAGGGGTAGGGGGGGAGACAATCTTAAGCAGGCTCCACACTCAGCACAGAGCCCACCACAAGGCTCAATCCCATGACCCTGGGATCATGACCTGAACCGAAATCAAGAGTCAGACATTCAAATGACTAAGCCACCCAAGTGCCCCGTTCATTATTATATTTGTTACAGCAATCTGTGATCAGTGATCTTTGATATTACTATTATAACTGTTTTGGGGTGTCACAAACCACACCATATAAATGGGCAAACTTAATAGATAAATCGTGTGTTCTGCTTGCTCCACCAACCACTAGTTCCTATCTCTCTCCCTCTCAGGTCCCCTATTCCCTAAAACACAACAATATTAAAATGAGGCTAATTTAGGGGCGCCTGGGTGGCGCAGTCGGTTAAGCGTCCGACTTCAGCCGGGTCACGATCTCGCGGTCCGTGAGTTCGAGCCCTGTGTCAGGCTCTGGGCTGATGGCTCGGAGCCTGGAGCCTGTTTCCGATTCTGTGTCTCCCTCTCTCTCTGCCCCTCCCCCGTTCATGCTCTGTCTCTCTCTGTCCCAAAAATAAAAATTTAAAAAAAAAAATTGAAAAAAAAAATTGAAAAAAAAGAAAAATGAGGCTAATTTAGAAGAACCCTACAACGGTCTCTAAGTGCTCAGGTGAGAGGAAGAGTCGCAAATCTCTCGCTTTAAATCAAAAGCTAGAAAGGATTCAGCTCAGTGAGGAAGGCATGTTGAACACTGAGACAGGCCAAAAGCTGGGCCTCTTGTACCAAACAGCCAGGTTGTGAGTGCAAAGGAAAAGTTCTTGAAGGAAATTAAAAGCACTACTCCAGTGAACATACAAATGGTGAGAAAACAGAACAGTCTTATAGCTGATACAGAGAACGTATGAGTGGTCTGGGTAGAAGATCAGCCAAACCCTAATCCAGAGGAAGGCCCTGACTCTCTTCAATTCTGTGAACGCTGAAAGAGGGAAAGAAGCTGCAGAACAAAGTATGAAGCTAAGAGAGGTTGGTTCATGAGGTTTAAGAAAAGAAACCAGCTTTATAACATAAAAGGGCAAGGTAAAGCAGCAAGAGCTGATGTAGAAGCTGCAACAAGTTACCCAGAAGACGGCAGCTAAGATCATTTATGAAGGTGGCTACACCTAACAAGAGATTTTCAGTGCAGATGAAATAGCCTTCTATTGGAAGAAGATATTATCAAGGATTTTCATAGCTACAGATGAGAAGTCAATGCCTGGCTTCAAAGGACAAGTGGACTCCCTTGTTAGGGGTTAATGCAGCTGGCAACTTTAAGTTGAGGCCAATGCTCATTTATCAGAGTTTCTGCTCTGACCATACTTTTTTTTTTTTTTTTACCTCCTGATGTTTTAGTATTCTCAGTTGTCCAAAAACAGAATAGAAATGTCAGACAAAAAGAATCAGTAAACATACTATAAAGTGGAACAGAGAGGAAAATATATTGAAGAAAAGAAGGTGCGCGTGGGTGGCTCAGTCAGTTAAGTGTCCAACTTCAGCTCAGGTCATGATTTCATGGTCCATGGGTTCGAGCCCCGCGTCAGGCTCTGTGTTGAGAGCTCAGGGCCTGCAGCCTGCTTCAGATTCTGTCTCCAGCCCTCTCTGCCCCTCCCCTGCTTATGCTCTGTCTCTAAAATAAATAAACATTAAAAAAAATTTTTTTTAATAAAAAGAAAATGAACAGAATCTGAGACATGTGGGACATCTAACATCCATATCATTAGTTTCAAAAGGAAAAGGGGTGGGGCTGAAAAAAACATTCCAGAAATAATGGCCTAAATTTTCCCAAATTTAGCAAGAAACAAAAAGACAGTGAACGCCAAATAGGATAACGCCCCCAAAATCCATACCAACATACTATAGTCAAACTTCTGAAAACTAAGGACAATGAAAATAGCAAGAAACAAACAATGCATTACCTACATGGGGGGAAATGTAAATGATAGCAGATTTCTCCTCAGAAACCATGTAGACCAAAGGAAATAGCACACACTTGACAAATGCTGGAGGAAATGTCAACTCAGAATTCTACACTAGTGAAAATATCCCTCAGAAATAAAGAAAAAAATCAAGACATTCTCAGATGAAGAACTGAGAATCTGTTGCCAACAGAGCTACTATCCTAAGAGAATGGCAAAAAAAGAATTTCACTGAACAAAATGTAAACAATAAAAGAAAGAACCCTAAAACATCAGGAGGTAAAAAAAGAAAAAAAAAATAGGTACAGAGCAGAAATACATGTAAATAAACTTTCCTTCACAGCTTGACTTTTCTAACAAGTCTGACAGCTGAAGCAAAATTTCTAACACCATCTGATGTGGTTCTCATATATAAAAGAAACGTGAACACTTGACTTTGAAAAATATGTAAATATGAATAATGCAGAGCAACCACTAAAAAAGCAATACAAAGAGACACACTCAAGAAACATTATAGATAAATCAAAATGCAACTTTATTTTTTTTAATGTTTATTTATATTTGAGAGAGACAGAGAGACAGAGCACGAACAGGGGCAGAGAGAGAGAGGGAGACAGAATCTGAAGCAGGCTCCAGGCTCTCAGCACAGAGCCCGACGAGGAGCTTGAACTCACGAGCATGAGAGCATGACCTGAGCCATAGTCAGATGCTTAACCAACTGAGCCACCCAGGCGCCCCTCAAAAGGCAATTTTAAAACATGTTCAAATAATTCACAAAAAGCTTAAGTACAAGAACACAGAGAAATTTAAAACACAGAACCAAAGGAAACAAAAAACAAAATGGCATACTTAAACCTAATATATCAAAAATTACATTAAATGTAAATGGTCTAAATATACTAATTACAAAATAGAGATTTGTCAGATGTCAGATAGGGAAAACTCACATACATGTTATCTATGAGAAACTCACTTCAAATGAAATATGTAGGTTGAAAAAAAAAAAAAAAAGATGGGAAGAGATACCACACAAACAGTGAAAAGCAAGAAGAAGTGACTATATTAATATCAGAGCAAACATCAGACTAAAGAAAATTGCCAGAAACAGAAAGGGACATTACATTATGATAATACAGTTAACCCACCAAGAAAATATAAATGTCTATGGACCAATGACAGAGGTGCACACGTAAATTAAACAACTTATATGAAAAGGACCAATTACTCAAAAAGTACAAATTACTACAATCCACTCAATATGAAATAGAAAATGAACAGTACTATAACTCTCAAGAAAATAGAATTTGGAGGCGGCTGTGTGGCTCTCAGTCAAACATTCGACTTCGGCTCAGGTCATAATCTCAGGGTCCATGAGTTCGAGCCCCACATGGGGCTCTGTGCTGGCAGCTCAGAGCACGGAGCCTGCTTCCAATTCTGTGTCTCCCTCTCTCTCTGCACCTCCCCCACTTGCACGCTCTCAAAAATAGATAAACATTTTAAAAAAATAAAATTTGTAATTAAAAATACCCCACCCTCAAAATCTTCAGGCCCAGACTGTTTCACTGGAGATTTCTACCAAATATTTTAAAAAAGAATTAACATGGGACGCCTGGGTAGCTCAGTCAGTTAAGCATCCAACTTCAACTCAGGTCACAATCTCAGGGTTGGTGAGTTTGAGCCCCGCATCAGGCTCTGTGCTAACAGCTCAGAGCCTGGAGCCTGCTTCAGATTGTGTGTCTCCCTCTCTCTCTGCCCCTCCCCTGCTGGCACTCTGTCTCTGTCTCTCTCAAAAATAAACACACATTTAAAAAATTTTTTAAAAATAAATTAAAAAAGAATTAACACAAATTCTATATAATCTCTTCTAGAAAATAGAAGAGCAGGGAACACTTCCCAAAATTCATTCTGTAAAGCCAGTATGACCTAATACCAAATAAGAGTACAAAAAAACTACAGACCAATATCCTTCATGAATATAGATGCAAAAATCTGTAAGAATATTAACAAACAGAATTCAGCAATAAAAGAAAAGAATTATACACCCAACTAAGAGAGGTTTATTACAGGGATGCAACTCTGGTTCAATATTTGAAAATCAATCAGTATAATCCATCATATTGACAGAGGTTTAAAAAAAAAATCACATGACCATGCCAATTGATGCAGAAAAGGTATTTGACAAAATTCAACACCTATTCATGATAAAACTCAGAAAACTAGAAAAGGAACTTTCTCAACTTGTTATTGAACATCTTCAAAAACTACAGCTCACATCACATGTAATGTAGAAAAACCGAATGCATTCCCCTTAAAATCAAGAACAAGACAAGGATGACTGCTATTACCACTGCTATTCAACATAACATTAGAAGTTCTAACCAGGGCAAAGAAATAGAAGGCACACAGACTGGAAAGAAAACTCTCCCTATTTACAGATGACATGATTGCGTCTATTGTAGAATATCCCAAAGAATGTACAAAAAACTACTTCTAGAACCAACAGGTGAGCTTAGTAAGTTCACAAGCTATAAGATCAATAAACAAAAATCAATGAACTTGGGGAAATTAAAATTTAAAACATAATACCATAGACAACGATCAAAAAAAAAATACGTAAGTGTAAATCTAACAAAACATGCCCAAGATTTTTATACTGAAACTACAAAATGCTGATGAAAAAAATCAGAGGATCTAAATAGAGACAGTCCATGTTCACTGACTGAAAAACTCAACATAATATGTCAATTCTCCCCCCAAAAACCTGATACATAGGTTTAAAACAATTTCTTTCAAAATCTATCAAGAAGATTTTGTTGTAGATTTAGACACATCATATGGAAAGGAAATAGAACCAGAATAGTTCAGGGAATTCTGAAAAGGATAAAGTGGGGGATCAGTCTACCCAATTTTAAGACTTATACAGCTACAGTAATCAAGTCAGTGTGGTGTAAGAGGAAGAAAAACACATAGATCAATAGAACAATCAGAGAACCCAGAAATAGACACACACAAATACAGCCAAGTGAATTTTCACAGAGATGCAAAAGCAATTCCACAAAGGACTTTTCATCAAATTGTAGTTGAATAAGTGGACATTCATATTCAAAAAAAATGAACCCTAACCCTAACGCCTTACATGTAAATCCTGGCACTATGAAACTTCCAAAAAATAGCACAGGAGAAAACCTTAGGAAACCTGGTCTTGGGGGAAGTATGAAACGACAACAAAAGCACAAACCATAAAAACTGATAAACTAGACTGCATGAAAACTAAAACTCCATGAAAGGTACTGTTAAGAGGATAGTAACACAATGCTCCAGACCACATATCTGACGAAGTGTTCCTATCTCAATCTCAAAGAACTCTCAAAACTCAATGTTAAAAGAAATAATAATACAATTAGAAAACAAGCAAAAGACATGAAGTGACATTTTACTGAACAGGATATACAATGGCAAAAAAAAAGCACATAAAAAGATGTCCAACATCGCTAGCTATTAGGGAAATGCAAATTAAAATTAGAATGAAATATCACTACATACCTGTAAGAACAGCTAAAATTAAAAAATGGTGACAGCATTGAATGCTGGGAAAGACGCAGAGAAACTGGATTATTCACATAAGTGAAACAGTAGAGTCATTCTGGAAAGTAGTTTCTTAGCTTTTTAAAAAATTAACCATGTACTTACCATATAATAGACCCAGCAATTCCATTTTGGAGCATTTTCCCCAAAGAAATAAAACTTTATGCCTATATAAAAAGCTATACATGAGGAGAATTCACAGTACATTTAGTGGTAATAGCCAAAACTTTGAAACAACCCCAAGTAAACATCCATCAATACTTAATGGGGTATACATGCAAGAATTTGGCTGGGTCTCAAGGGAACTGTACTAAGTGAAAAACATCAAACTCAAAAAGATCAGGGGTGCCTGGATGGCTCAGTCGGTTAAGCATCCGACTTCGGCTCAGGTCATGATCTCACGGTCTGTGGGTTCAAGCCCCTTGTCCGGCTCTGTGCTGACAGCTCAGAGCCTGGAGCCATCTTGGGATTCTGTGTCTCTCTGTCTCTCTGACCCCCCCCCCCCCCCCCCCCCCCCCCGGTTCATGCTCTATCTCTCTCTGTCTCAAAAATTAAATAAACATTAAAAAAAAATTTAAAAAAAAGATCACATGCTGTATGATTCTATTTATATAACATTGTGGAAATAACAAAATTATACAGACAGAGAACAAATCAACAAATCAGTGGTTGATGGGAGTTAGAAAGGGGAATGAGGGTATAACTATGTAAGGGTGTAGCGGGAAGATTTTATCAACAGTTTTATATCTTGATTGAAGGGCTGGTTACACAAACCTACACATATGATAAAATGACACGAAACCAGACATAAACATTTTGCCAATTTCAAATTCCTGGTTTTGATTTCATGTAACAACTGAGGAGCTGAATGAGGAGTACATGAGATCTTTCCATATTATTTTTGGAACTTCCTGTAAATCTATAATTATTAAAAGTTAAAAAAGCAAAACAAAACAGAAGTCCCTCCCACAACAGAGACTTCTATATGTAGCACTGAACACTTAACACATCTAACTAGGAGATACTCCTAAGGTATTTGATATGTGATTTTTTTCTTGAGTTTTGTTTTTTCAAAGTAAAAAAAAGTAGGGCTCCTGGGTAGCTCAGTCAGTTAAGCATCTGACTCTTGATTTCGGCTCAGGTCACCATCTCACAGTTCATGAGATTGAGCCCCACGTTGGGCTCCGTACTGACAATGTGGAGTCTGCTTGGGATTCTCTCTCTCTCCCTCTCTCTGCCTCTCCCCTGCTTGCTCTCTCTCTCAAAATAAACAAAATCTTTTAAGTAAAAATAAAAATAAAGCATCTTTTCTGGTTATACAGAAAATTCAAGTAATTCATTAAGTATAAAAATCATCAATATCATATTATCAAAGCAACTATGATTAACATGAATCATTTCTAGGGGGCGTCTGGGTGGCTCAGTCAGTTCAGCATCTGACTTTGGCTCAGGTCATCTCACAGTTCATGAGTTCAAGCCCCGTGTCGGGCTCTGTGCTGACAGCTCAAAGCCTGGAGCCTGCTTCAGATTCTGTGTCTCCCTCTCTCTCTGCCCCTCCCCTGCTCACACTCTGTCTCTCTCTCTCTCTCTCTCTCAAAAATAAACAAACATTAAAAAAAAAAAATTAGGGGCGCCCGGGTGGCTCAGTCGGTTGAGCGTTTGACTTCGGCTCAGGTCATGATCTCATGGTTTGTGAGTTCGAGTCCCGCGTTGGGCTCTGTGCTGACAACTCAGGGTCTGGAGCCTGCTTCGGATTCTGTGTCTCCTCCTCTCCCTGCCCCTCCCCTGCTCATGCTCTGTCTCTCAATAATAAATAAACGTTAACTTTTTTTTTTTTTTTTTTAAATTAAAGGGGCGCCTGGGTGGCTCAGCCGGTTAAGCATCCGACTTTGGCTCAGGTCATGATCTCATGGTTTGTGGGTTCGAGCCCTGCGTCAGGCTCTGCACTGACAGCTCAGAGTCTGGAGCCTGCATCAGATTCTGTGTCTCCCTCTCTCTCTGCTCCTCCCCACTCACACTCTGTCTCTCTCCCTTTCTCAAAAACAAATAAACATTAAAAAAACCATTTTTTTAATAAAAAAAAAAAACAAAACAAAAAACATGAATCATTATCAGGCCTATCTTAAAAACAAAATGTAACCATGGAGATTATAAAGCAATAGCTTTATTTTATGAAAGCAAACAATGACAATAATCTGTTTTTTAAAAAGTTTAAAGAAAAGGGTTGAGTGCATTTTTAATTTCTCTGATACTGGTTCAAGGGTTTTTTTTGTTTTGTTTCTTAAAAAGGAGAGTAGCACAGTTGGGAGGGGTGGGGAGAAGAGTAGCACAGAGACCCCAACCTCCCTAAAACTTGGATTCCAAAACACCAAGATTTGCTCCCTACCTCAGGGGTTGGTGCAGCATAGGCTGTGTAAGGAGGAGGGGAAGAAGCCACAGCTGTCTCATCATACAGGACTTCTGAGCCAACATAAGCCTACGAGAGGAGAGAGAATGAAAAACAGCTTTCTGTCACAAAGCAACCATATACAGGCTCTCATGATTCTGTACGTATACATATCCTTTCTATTCAGCAAAATTTTAAAAATTAGAACAGCAAATACAACAGGTCTCTGAAAAGCAGTGAACAACAAGAGTATCTCCCCACAACCCCCTCTAATCCTGCACTCTCCTGTCCTCTGAATTCGGGAGGAGGCTGTCCTCCTCAGCCATCTGCAGAAGGCAGGAATGGAGCTCTCACTGACTAAGGAGGCCAGAGTCTACCATTATCCAGGCCTTTTCAAAGATGTGGCACCACTCTCAACAACCCTTCTGTTAAATATAAATCCTACAATCTGAAGACACAGCAGTCAGGGATTGTCCTACACACACAGCCTGCTTTTTGCACTAAAAAAAAAATTCCTTCATTAAATTACTTCCCAGTGGAAAAAGAAAAATCTATGTACTCTTTTAAAAAAAATTCCAGGAGCACCTGGGTGGCTCAGTCAGTTAAGCATCTGACACTTGATTTCGGCTCAGGCCATGATCTCATGGTTCTCGTGGGTTTGAGCCCCATGTCTGGCTCCACGCTGATGGTGCACAGAGCCTGCCTGGGATGCTCTCTTCCTCTCTCTCTGCCCCTCCCTGTGAGCATGTGTGCACTCTCTCTCTCTCTCTCTCTCAAAATAAAAAAATAAACTTAAAAAAATAATAATAAATCCATGCAAAGAATCATCTTGGGATCTTAGCCCCAACAGTATGGATCATTAACACTAATTTCAGCCAAGATTTTTGTGAGAGAAAAGCTAACTGGAGTTGCAGAGTAGGCTTACAGGAAGAACTGTCTTGGGCTAACAGAGTAGGAAACAATGACATTTGGATATTAAGTCTTTTTTACTTTTCCTACCTGTACAAATTATTTTATAAGCTTCATCTACCTTTTTCTTTTCCTCCCTTTATAGGGAAAAATAAAATCTTATCTGAAGAATAAAAATGTTTCCTGCAGAGGAAGTTGCCTTGATTCTCGGACACAAAAATGGCATTAGACCCCTACAAATGGGGTTTACTATCTCAGTGACTTCCTAAGGTCAGAAGCAGAACTAGAATCAAGCACAAGTCCCCAAAATGCTTGTTTCACAAGGCTGGGGTGCCATGAATGGACTCTGGTCCTTTTTGAGCCTTCTCTGTAAACTACAGCAGAATTCAAAGTGCTGCAAAACTTTCTGAGATACAGACACTTCTGGAAGACAATATTAGGACCAGTGTTGCCTGTACTGGCAGGGATCCTCCTGCCTTAAAAGGTTTGGCAAAATCTAGCTTACTCTCATATCAGTAAAAGGTGTCCTGCCCAGCTATGAGTGCTCAGCCATGGCTGGACGATCAAGAAACCCATCCCCATTTCCCTTTCTTAATCCCCTATCATCCCATTTGTTACAGCAAGACAAGGCAAAAACGTTACAGGTGATTGCCCTTAGCAACTTACTGTGTTTGTCCTGGAATCCTGCAGTGTAAATTTCCAGGCCCTGGAGAAAAGAAAAAGGGATGCTTATTTAAGGCAATCCAACATCTACCTCAAGGATTCTCAAACCTGTGTCGGCATCAAAATTTCTGGAAAAGTTTGTTTCAAGAACAGGCCTTCTGTCCTTACCCCAAGACCCACTCAATCAAATCATCTGAGATCTGCACAATACACAATATGTGAAACAATATGTATCTGTGGCGCATACACTATATAGTATTTAAAGCCTACTCTATTACTATACAGTTTTTGCTTTACTCTTTAGTAAGTATAAAAAAATGCACATGTTTAACTCTACTGCAACTTGCTTTGTCAGTTCATGTCACACACACAGATCTACCGCATTTTAATTTATTGACTTATTGATTGATTCTGGGATTTTATTATTTAAATTAATTGATTTTCAAATTGGTTTCCGTACAACACCCAGTGCTCATCCCAACAGATGCCCTCCTCAATGCCCATCGCCCACTTTCCCCTCTCCCCCATCCCCCATCAACCCTCAGTTTGTTCTCAGTATTTAAGAATCTCTTATGGTTTGCCACCCTCCCTCTCTGTTTTTTCCCCTTCCCCTCCCCCATGGTCTTCTGCTAAGTTTCTGAAGATCCACATGAATGAAAACATATGGTATCTGTCTTTCTCTGCCTTATTTCACTTAGCATAATGCCAACTGCATTTTTTTAATGGCTACATAATGTTCCATGATAAGAGATTCAGATTGTCAGCAATTTTTTTGTGATTGAAAACAGTCCTAGTACTTTTTTGCCAGCTTGAGAAATTGACATATTACATGTAAGTTTACAGTATGCAATGTAATGATTTGATGCAAAATGATGACAATATGATTCATACCTTCATCCCCTCACATAATTACTTATTTTTTCTGATCATAACACTTAAAACCTAGTCCCTTAACTTGTTCAAGCATGTAACAAGTATTTGCTAATTATAATCACAATACTACATAACTAGATGCCCAGAACTTAGTCATCATATAGCTGGAAGTTTGTATACTTTGACCAACATCTCCCCATTTCCCCCAACCACCATTCATTCTACTATCTTTTTCTAGGAATTTGGCTTTTTTAGATTCTACAAGTGAGACATATAGTAATTGTCTTTCTCTGTTTTACTTATTTCATTTAGCACAATGCCCTCAAGATCCATCCATATTGTTGTAAAACACAGGATTTCCTTCTGTTTTCCTTAATTGAATAATATTCAATGTATGTGGTGTGTGTGTGTGTGTGTGTGTGTGTGTGTGTGTATCACATTTTCCTTATCTATCATCCATCAACAACTGCTTAGGCTGTTTCATGTCTTGGATACTATGAATAATGCTGCAGTGAACATGTGGGTGCAGAAATCTCTTCAAGATAAGGATTTCATTTCCTTCAAGACATATATCCAGAAGGGAATTGCTACATCATATGATGGTTCTACTTTCAGTTTTTTTGAGGAACCTCCATAATGTATCCATAGTGGCTTATACCAATTTACATTCCTGCCAAAAGTGCACAGGGCTCCCTTATCACTACTTCCTCACAACATTTACCTTTTTGTCTTTTTGACAACAGCCATTCTAAGAGATGTGAGGTAATCTCATTATGATTTTGTTTTGCCTTTCCTGGTGATTACTGAGGTTGAGCATCTTTCCCCATACCTATGGCCATTTGTACATCTTTGGAAAAGTATCTATTCAAGTCTTTTGCCCATTTTTAAAAATTGTGGTTTTTTGCTATGAAGTTATACAAATTCTTATATATTCTGAATACTAAACCCTTATCGTGTGGATGGTTTACAAATAATTTCTCCTATTCCATACAATGCCTTTTCATTTTACCGATGGGTTTCTTTTGCTGTGCAGAAGCTTTACAGTTTGGGTGCATGGGTGGCTCAGTCAGTTAAGTGTCTGACTCTTGAGTTCAGCTCAGGTCATGATCTCACGGTTCAAGGGATCAAGCCCCAAGTCAGGCTCTGTGATGACAGTGTGGAGCCTGCTTGGGATTCTCTCTCTCCCTCTCTCTCTCTCAAAATAAATAAACTTTAAAAAAAATTTTTTTAACTAAATGTTTTTTTAAAAGTTTTACTGTTTGATGTAATCCCATGTGTTTCCTTTTCCTTTGCTGCTTGCATTTTTGGTGTCATATTCAAAAATTCACTGCCAAAACCAATGTTAAAGAGCTTTTTCCTGATACTGGACCATTTTCTTACACCATACACAAAAATAAAATGGATTAAGGACCTAAATGTGAGACCTGAAACCATAAAAATTCTAGAGCAGAACACAGGCAGCAATTTCTCTGACACTGGCCATGGCAATTTCTTTCTTGATAGGACTCCTAACGCAAGGGAAACAAAAGCAAAAATTAACTATTAGGACTCCATCAAAACAAAAAGCTTCCCCACAGTAAAGGAAGCAACCAACAAAACTACCTACTGAATAGAAGATATTTGCAAATGGTATATATCTAATGCAAGATTAGTATACAAAATATATAAAAAACTTACCAAACTCAACACCCCCCAAAAATAATCCAATTAAAAAATGGGCAGAAGAGGGGCGCTTGGGTGGCTCAATCAGTTAAGCATCTGACTTCAGTTCAGGTCATGATCCCATGGTTTATGGATTTGAGCCCCGCCTCGAACTCTGTGCTGAGAGTCTGGAGCCTGCTTCGGATTCTGTGTTTCGTTCTCTCTCTTGCCCCTCCCCTGCTCGCGCGCTGTCTCTGTCTCTCAAAAATGAATAAATGTTAAAAAAAAAAAAAAAGTTTTTTTAAATGGGCAGAAGATGTGAACAGACATTTCTCCAAAGACATCCAGATGGCCAACAGACACATGAAAAGATGCTCAACATCCCTCATCATCAGGGAAATGCAAATCAAAACTTTAACGAGATATCACATCACACCTGTCAGAATGGCTAAAATCAACAACACAAGAAACAGTAAGTGTTGGCAAAGATGTGAAGAAGGAACCCTTGTGCACTGTAGGTAGGAACGCAAACTAGTGTAGCCACTGTGGAAAACAATATGGAGATTCCTCAAAAATTCAAAATGGAGGAGTGCCTGGGTGGCTCAGTTGATTGAGTATTCAACTCTCAATTTTCGGCTGAGGTCATGATCTCACGGTTTGTTGAGTCTGAGCCTCACATTGGGCTCTCTGCTGTCAGCACAGAGCCTGCTTCTGATCCTCTGTCCCACTCTCTGCCCCTCCCCAACTCACACTCTCTCTCCTTCTCTCAAAAATAATTTTTTAAAATTCTTTTAAAAAAAAGAGGAAAAAAATTCAAATGGAACCACTGTATAATTCCATAATCGCACTACTAATTTACCCAAAGAATATGAAAAGATACATGCACCCCTATGTTTATTGCAGCATTTAGTGACCAAACAACACCCCAGGTGTCTAGCAATAGATGGATAAAGAACATGTGGTATATATATGTGTATGTGTATATATAAACATATATACATATATGGATCTAGAGAGTATAATGCTAAGTGAAATAAGCCAGTCAGAGAAAGACAAACATCATATTATTTCACTCATCTGTGGAATCTGAGAAACAAAAGGCAGAGATTGGACTGATTCAGTGGCAAGCTAAGGAATGCCAAGAATTACCAGCCACAACCCAAACTAGGAGGAGGCAGGAAGGGTTCTACTGAAAGGTCTCAGAGGGAACATGGCTCTGCTGACATATTGAGCTCAGACTCTTAGCTCCCAAAACTGTGAGGGAATACATTTGTTGTTTTAAGGCACCCAGTTTGTGGCCCACAGCAAACTAACATTCTCCTATTCTTTACTCTATTAGCATTCTCATTTTATTTCAAGTTTGTTTCTTGTTAATAGACAAGTTATACTCTGTATTTTTTACCCAATCTCAGATCTTACTTTTTTTAAGGGAAATTTAACCAATTCACATTTATTGAGGTCATAAACATCACTGGTTTAACTACTGCTAATTCCAGATATTTTTTCCACTACTTAAAAGAACATTCCATTTGACACCTTAGTGTACAGTAGAGCAGAGCTCCACGGCAGCTCTGGAGACAAAGGTTCAAATCCTCAGTCTATTCTACCAGCTCTAAAATCTTGGCAAGTGTGGTAAGCAGAATGATGTCCACCTCCTAATCCCCAAAACCTGTGAATGTTACTTCACAGGGGAAAGGGACTCTATAGATAGAATTCAAATTAAGGACCTTGAGATAGGGAGATTACCCTGGATTATCCACATTGGCCCAAACTATTCATTAAGTCCTTAAAAGCATATAACCTTCCCCAGATGCAAAGAACCAAAGAGATGACCACAAGAGAAGGGCTCAGCCCAGAAGCCAAGAAACCAGGAAGCCTCTAGAAGCTGGAAAAGGCAAGGAAACAGATTGTTCCCTAGAGCCTCTAGAAGGGATCATGGCCCTACCAACAATGGTTGGACTCTTGACCTCCAGAAATGTAATCATAAATTTGTACTGTTTGAAGCCACTAACCTCAGGATGATTTATTATAGGAGCATTAAAAAAGTGATATAGGAAATTAACCTAAGCCTGTTTCTTCTGTTTTTGTTTTTTTTAAGTTTATTTCCTTATTTTGAAAAGAGCACAGACATGTAAGTGGAGGAGGGGCAAAGAGAAAGGGAGAGGGAGAATCCCAGGCAGGCTCCACACCGTCAGTGCAGAGCCCAATGTGGGCTTGAACTCATGAACCATGAGACCATGGCCTGAGCCAAAGTCAAATGCTTAAATGACTGAGCCACATAGGCACCCCAAACCTAAATTTCTTGTAACAAGAACAGCATCTACCTTGTAAGATATGGTGAGCATTAAATACCATATATAAAGCAGTTAGCACAGTGCGTAGGGCCAAGTGAGTGTTCAAAATGCATGTTTAAATTGTTAGATACTAATAATATATAGACCCGATTTATAAAAAAAGTAGTAAACTGGCTGGACATGCAGTCATTTCTCCATCAGTCTATTGGAAAGCAGTATCTCTTCCAGAAAGTATCACTGAAGATTCACTGATAAAAGAAGAGTGTAAAAAAGTAGCTACAGACGGGATTTAAAATAAACTCTAGAGTTTAGCATGGAATAAATGTTTATATTGAAGAGGAACATGTATGTGAAATGCAGAGCAGGCACTCTGACAAACTTCTCTGGATTATATGAAAATGTCACTTACATATGAATGTTTTAATATAAATGAAAAATCACAATAATCTGTTAGTGAACTCTCACAATGTCCATGGGAGTGATACAGAGTGGCCAGAGTGGCCAGAAAGAAAAAAAACTCTTCCACCCCACCCCCCAAATTTCATTTAATCAGTGTTGGCTCCATATCCCTTCTTCAGAGAAGGCAGATGGAATAAGAACCATCAAAGGAAGGGAAAGACTTCATAATACAGATGTCCGTGCTTTTTAAAAAGACATTTACATAAAAAGAACAAGCTCTAAGAACCCATTCAACTACGCCCATTACCCAATGTGCATCTAGAGAAGAAAAAAAGAGCACATGCAGAATGACTGCATGCTAATACCTCCTGTCATTCCCACTATAACGGGGATCTCGCCCGGACAGCTCTGGAGACACAGAAACTAGGACCAGAGTTATTAGAGATGGAACAAGGCCCTGTTGCATTTCTTTCACACATCCTCTCAGTCACTTATTCTGATGCCTGAAAGAAAACTCCATTCTCATGCTTCTTCCTTCCTGATAACTAGAAATAAAACAGGACACTTTTTAAATTATACACATAAAAAAACCCAAACTTACAAACAATCATCTGTGCTTTCTGCACAAAGACTGATAGTTTTCCCATCTCGGCAAACAATCTGCAGCATACAGTCTTTTGACTTCCCATCTGGAGGCTGAATATCTATGAAACATAAGTAGAATAAAGAAATATTTACATAGTTTTTTTTTCAAGATTTATTCTTACCTAACAGCTCTGATAAGCAAAAGACCAGTACTTCAGAACATTCCAATTACAAAACATCTTTGTCCTGCTCCACAGAACCAAGCACATAAATCACAACTCTGTTCCAATTAAACTTAGGTTCCTTCTAAAAGGCAATTCACATATGGAGATGTACAGAAGAGCCCAGATATTACAAGAATAAACCCCACACAATGAAAAGTGTTACAAAGCATCAGGTAACAGAATACTTACTGCTTTTATTCACAGGAAACACTAAACTGGATCATTGCTTTAAAAGTGAAAATCATATTTTAATTGTGTACACACAATTCATGTGTACCAAGAAATAAGGTCTATGATATTTGAGCTTGGTTTAGGTAGATTTCAACAGCTGGCCCATGGACACTGGTGTTTCAAGACCTAACATGTAGGAGTAAGATGTTACAATACCAATACTTACTACAGGCACATATGCCACTTGTGACTCTTTAATTCAAAACCTATTATATAAGAGCAGGATGTTTCAAACATCAATGTTTACTAAAACAGATTCTTTATTCCAAACAGAAACAGAGCTAATAAACTGGGAAGTCTATAAATGCCATTAATTAGAAATAGAGGGGTGCCTGGGTGGCTCAGTCAGTTAAGTGTCCAACTCTTGGTTTCAGCTCTGGTCATAATCTCATGGTTCGTGAGTTCAAGCCCCACATCAGGCTTTGTGCTGGTAGTGTGGAGCCTGCTTGGGATTCTCTCTCTCCCTCTCTCTCTCTGTCCCTTCTCCACTCATGTTGTCGCTCTAAAAATTAAAAATCTAAGTCTATACTTATTAAAAATCTGTTCCTTTAAAATGAATATAAGGGATAACTCCAAAAACCAAAGTATCATGGATTTTTAAGTAACCGACTGATGTTGTCATCAATAAGATGCTCGTTCCGAGTCACAAAACCTATACTACCTATGTTGGTTCCATTCTTCCTGGGGATCCCAGAACTCTGTTTCCCCACCTTCTCCATGGGACAACAAGGAATGTGAACTGCTGGGTTTAATTCAGATGAGAAAATTCAATCTGCCCCAATCATATGATTCATGATTCAAGTATCTAGGTGTCCACCGTGGTTACCTCCCAAATGAAACCCTTCTTTGGTCTGCTAATGAAAGCAAAATGAGTAAGAAAGAGGATTCAATTCCCACCAAGAATGGGGAAAGGAAGAGGACAGAAGCCGGCCACGACAGACTCACTTTCACTTACCCCGACACTCGTGCCCCATGCGGATGTTGATGCAGTCCACCGGCATGTGGACCTTATCCTCAACACTCTGCCTAGTTTGGTCATCATAATAGATCAGGTGACCATCTGACCACAGGTCAAACCAATTCTTCTTCCAACGCTTCAAAATAGTACCTGAAAAAAATGAGAGAGATTTGCTTTACGCTAAAACAGTAAGGACTTTATCCTCTAACCCACAGGTAACAGAAACAGGAAACTTTCCTCTGGCCCCATAAGTATACCTGCATACAAATGCCCAGAGCACTACATCAAAATAGAGATGAAAGCAGATTTCTTGGACTTCAAGCTGTATTACAAAGCTGTAGTCCTCAAGACGGCATGGTACCAGCACAAGAACAGACACTCAGATCAATGGAAAAGAACAGAGAACCCAGAAACGGACCCACAAGGATATGGCCAACTAATCTTTGACAAAGCAGGAAAGAATATCCAATGGAATAAAGACAGTCTCTTCAGCAAGTGGTGCTGGGAAAACTGGACAGCAACATGCAGGAGAATGAGCCTGGGCAACTTTCTTACACCATACACAAAAATAAACTCAAAATGGATGAAAGACCTAAACATAAGACAGGAAGCCATCAAAATCCTCGAGGAGAAAGCAGGCAAAAACCTCTTTGATCTTGACCACAGCAACTTCTTACTCAACACATCTCCAGAGGCAAGGGAAACAAAAGCAAAAATGAACTATCGGGACCTAATCAAAATAAAAAGCTTCTGCACAGCTAAGGAAACAATAGCAAAACTAAAAGGCAACGGACAGAATGGAAGAAGATATTTGCAAATGACATATCAGATAAAGGGTTAGTATCCAAAATCTATAAAGAACTGGGATGCAGGGGAAGATGGCTGCGTAGGAGGACGCTGGGCTCACCGCGCATCCTGCTGATCACTTAGATTCCACCTACACCTGCCTAAAGAACCCAGAAAACCGCCAGAGGATTAGCAGAACGGAGTCTCCAGAGCCAAGCACAGACGAGAGGCCCACAGAAGAGGGTAGGAAGGGCGGCGAGGCGGTGCGCGCTCCACGGACTGGCGGGAGGGAGCCGGGGCGGAGGGGCGGCTCGCCGGCCAGGCAGAGCCCCCAAGTCTGGCTGGCAAAAGCGGAGGGGCCGGACGGACTGTGTTCCGACAGCAAGCGCGACTTAGCATCTGGGAGGTCATAAGTTAACAGCTCTGCTCAGAAAGCGGGAAGGCTGGAAGACAAAGGGAGGGAGAGCTGCTGAGCCCCCGGACGGCAGAGCTCAGCTTGGCAGGGAACAAAGGCGCTCACCAGCGCCATCTCCCTCGCCCATCCCCCAGCCAAAATCCCAAAGAGAACCAGTTCCTGCCAGGGAACTTGCTCCCTCCACGCAAACACCCAACTCTGTGCTTCTGCGGAGCCAAACCTCCGGCAGCGGATCTGACTCCCTCCCGCTGCCACAGGGCCCCTCCTGAAGTGGATCACCTAAGGAGAAGCGAGCTAAGCCTGCCCCTCCTGCCCCCGTGCACCTTGCCTACCCACCCCAGCTAATACGCCAGATCCCCAGCACCACAAGCCTGGCAGTGTGCAAGTAGCCCAGACGGGCCACGCCACCCCACAGTGAATCCCGCCCCTAGGAGAGGGGAAGAGAAGGCACACACCAGTCTGACTGTGGCCCCAGCGGTGGGCTGGGGGCAGACATCAGGTCGGACTGCGGCCCCGCCCACCAACTCCAGTTATACACCACAGCACAGGGGAAGTGTCCTGCAGGTCCTCACCACTCCAGGGACTATCCAAAATGACCAAATGGAAGAATTCCCCTCAGAAGAATCTCCAGGAAATAACAACAGCTAATGAACTGATCAAAAAGGATTTAAATAATATAACAGAAAGTGAATTTAGAATAATAGTCATAAATTTAATCGCTGGGCTTGAAAACAGTATACAGGACAGCAGAGAATCTCTTGCCACAGAGATCAAGGGACTAAGGAACAGTCACGAGGAGCTGAAAAGCGCTTTAAACGAAATGCAAAACAAAATGGAAACGACGACAGCTCGGATTGAAGAGGCAGAGGAGAGAATAGGTGAACTAGAAGATAAAGTTATGGAAGAAGAGGAAGCTGAGAGAAAGAGAGATAAAAAAAATCCAGGAGTATGAGGGAAAAATTAGAGAACTAAGTGATACACTAAAAAGAAATAATATACGCATAATTGGTATCCCAGAGGAGGAAGAGAGAGGGAAAGGTGCGGAAGGGGTACTTGAAGAAATTATAGCTGAGAACTTCCCTGAACTGGGGAAGGAAAAAGGCATTGAAATCCAAGAGGCACAGAGAACTCCCTTCAGACGTAACTTGAATCGATCTTCTGCATGACATATCATAGTGAAACTGGCAAAATACAAGGATAAAGAGAAAATTCTGAAAGCAGCAAGGGATAAACGTGCCCTCACATATAAAGGGAGACCTATAAGACTCGTGACTGATCGCTCCTTTGAAACTTGGCAGGCCAGAAAGGCTTGGCACGATATCTTCAGTGTGCTAAACAGAAAAAATATGCAGCCGAGAATCCTTTATCCAGCAAGTCTGTCATTTAGAATGGAAGGAGAGATAAAGGTCTTCCCAAACAAACAAAAACTGAAGGAATTTGTCACCACTAAACCAGCCCTACAAGAGATCCTAAGGGGGATCCTGTGAGACAAAGTACCAGAGACATCACTACAAGCATAAAACATACAGACATCACAATGACTCTAAACCCGTATCTTTCTATAATAACACTGAATGTAAATGGATTAAATGCGCCCACCAAAAGACATAGGGTATCAGAATGGATAAAAAAAAAAAAGACCCATCTATTTGCTGTCTACAAGAGACTCATTTTAGATCTGAGGACACCTTTAGATTGAGAGTGAGGGGATGGAGAACTATTTATCATGCTACTGGAAGCCAAAAGAAAGCTGGAGTAGCCATACTTATATCAGACAAACTAGACTTTAAATTAAAGGCTGTAACAAGAGATGAAGAAGGGCACTATATAATAATTACAGGGTCTATCCATCAGGAAGAGCTAACAATTATAAATGTCTATGCGCCGAATACCGGAGCCCCCAGATATATAAAACAACTACTCATAAACATAAGCAACCTTATTGATAAGAATGTGGTCATTGCAGGGGACTTTAACACCCCACTTACAGAAATGGATAGATCACCTAGACACACAGTCAATAAAGAAACAAGGGCCCTGAATGATACATTGGATCAGATGGACTTGACAGATATATTTAGAACTCTGCATCCCAAAGCAATAGAATATACTTTCTTCTCGAGTGCACATGGAACATTCTCCAAGATAGATCATATACTGGGTCACAAAACAGCCCTTCATAAGTTTACAAGAATTGAAATTATACCATGCATACTTTCAGACCACAATGCTATGAAGCTTGAAATCAACCACAGGAAAAAGTCTGGAAAACCTCCAAAAGCATGGAGGTTAAAGAACACCCTACTAACGAATGAGTGGGTCAACCAGGCAATTAGAGAAGAAATTTAAAAATATATGGAAACAAACGAAAATGAAAATACAACAATCCAAACGCTTTGGGATGCAGCGAAGGCAGTCCTGAGAGGAAAATACATTGCAATCCAGGCCTATCTCAAGAAACAAGAAAAATCCCCAATACAAAATCTAACAGCACACCTAAAGGAAATAGAAGCAGAACAGCAAAGGCAGCCTAAACCCAGCAGAAGAAGAGAAATAATAAAGATCAGAGCAGAAATAAACAATATAGAATCTAAAAAAACGGTAGAGCAGATCAACGAAACCAAGAATTGGTTTTTTGAAAAAATAAACAAAATTGACAAACCTCTAGCCAGGCTTGTCAAAAAGAAAAGGGAGATGACCCAAATAGATAAAATCATGAATGAAAATGGAATGATTACAACCAATCCCTCAGAGATACAAACAATTATCAGGGAATACTATGAAAAATTATATGCCAACAAATTGGACAACCTGGAAGAAATGGACAAATTCCTAAACACCCACACTCTTCCAAAACTCAATCAGGAGGAAATAGAAAGCTTGAACAGACCCATAACCAGCGAAGAAATTGAATCGGTTATCAAAAATCTCCCAACAAATAAGAGTCCAGGACCAGATGGCTTTCCAGGGGAGTTCTACCAGACGTTTAAAGCAGAGATAATACCTATCCTTCTCAAGCTATTCCAAGAAATAGAAAGGGAAGGAAAACTTCCAGACTCATTCTATGAAGCCAGTATTACTTTGATTCCTAAACCAGACAGAGACCCAGGAAAAAAAGAGAACTACAGGCCAAAATCCCTGATGAATATGGACGCAAAAATTCTCAATAAGATACTAGCAAATCGAATTCAACAGCATATAAAAAGAATTATTCACCATGATCAAGTGGGATTCATTCCTGGGATGCAGGGCTGGTTCAACATTCGCAAATCGATCAACGTGATACATCACATTAACAAAAAAAAAAGAGAAGAACCATATGATCCTGTCAATCGATGCAGAAAAGGCCTTTGACAAAATCCAGCACCCTTTCTTAATAAAAACCCTTGAGAAAGTCGGGATAGAAGGAACATACTTAAAGATCATAAAAGCCATTTATGAAAAGCCCACAGCTAACATCATCCTCAACGGGGAAAAACTGAGAGCTTTTTCCCTGAGATCAGGAACACGACAGGGATGCCCACTCTCACCGCTGTTGTTTAACATAGTGCTGGAAGTTCTAGCATCAGCAATCAGACAACAAAAGGAAATCAAAGGCATCAAAATTGGCAAAGATGAAGTCAAGCTTTCGCTTTTTGCAGATGACATGATATTATACATGGAAAATCCGATAGACTCCACCAAAAGTCTGCTAGAACTGATACATGAATTCAGCAAAGTTGCAGGATACAAAATCAATGTACAGAAATCAGTTGCATTCTTATACACTAACAATGAAGCAACAGAAAGACAAATAAAGAAACTGATCCCATTCACAATTGCACCAAGAAGCATAAAATACCTAGGAATAAATCTAACCAAAGATGTAAAAGATCTGTATGCTGAAAACTATAGAAAGCTTATGCAGGTAATTGAAGAAGATTTAAAGAAATGGAAAGACATTCCCTGCTCATGGATTGGAAGAATAAATATTGTCAAAATGTCAATACTACCCAAAGCTATCTACACATTCAATGCAATCCCAATCAAAATTGCACCAGCATTCTTCTCAAAACTAGAACAAGCCATCCTAAAATTCATATGGAACCACAAAAGGCCCCGAATAGCCAAAGTAATTTTGAAGAAGAAGACCAAAGCAGGAGGCATCACAATCCCAGACTTTAGCCTCTACTACAAAGCTGTCATCATCAAGACAGCATGGTATTGGCACAAAAACAGACACATAGACCAATGGAATAGAATAGAAACCCCAGAACTAGACCCACAAACATATGGCCAACTAATCTTTGACAAAGCAGGAAAGAACATCCAATGGAAAAAAGACAGTCTCTTTAACAAATGGTGCTGGGAGAACTGGACAGCAACATGCAGAAGGTTGAAACTAGACCACTTTCTCACACCATTCACAAAAATAAACTCAAAATGGATAAAGGACCTGAATGTGAGACAGGAAACCATCAAAACCTTAGAGGAGAAAGCAGGAAAAGACCTCTCTGACCTCAGCCGTAGCAATCTCTTACTCGGCACATCCCCAAAGGCAAGGGAATTAAAAGCAAAAGTGAATTACTGGGACCTTATGAAGATAAAAAGCTTCTGCACAGCAAAGGATACAACCAACAAAACTAAAAGGCAACCAACGGAATGGGAAAAGATATTTGCAAATGACATATTGGATAAAAGGCTAGTATCCAAAATCTATAAAGAGCTCACCAAACTCCACACTCGAAAAACAAATAACCCAGTGAAGAAATGGGCAGAAAACATGAATAGACACTTCTCCAAAGAAGACATCCGGATGGCCAACAGGCACATGAAAAGATGTTCAACGTCGCTCCTTATCAGGGAAATACAAATCAAAACCACACTCAGATATCACCTCACGCCAGTCAGAGTGGCCAAAATGAACAAATCAGGAGACTATTGATGCTGGAGAGGATGTGGAGAAACAGGAACCCTCTTGCACTGTTGGTGGGAATGCAAATTGGTGCAGCCGCTCTGGAAAGCAGTGTGGAGGTTCCTCAGAAAATTAAAAATAGACCTACCCTATGACCCAGCAATAGCACTGCTAGGAATTTATCCAAGGGATACAGGAGTACTGATGCATAGGGGCACTTGTACCCCAATGTTTATAGCAGCACTCTCAACAATAGCCAAATTATGGAAAGAGCCTAAATGTCCATCAACTGATGAATGGATAAAGAAATTGTGGTTTATATACACAATGGAATACTACGTGGCAATGAGAAAAAATGAAATATGGCCTTTTGTAGCAACGTGGATGGAACTGGAGAGTGTGATGCTAAGTGAAATAAGCCATACAGAGAAAGACAGATACCATATGGTTTCATTCTTATGTGGATCCTGAGAAACGTAACAGAAACCCATGGGGGAGGGGAAGGAAAAAAAAAAAAAAAGAGGTTAGAGTGGGAGAGAGCCAAAGCATAAGAGACTGTTAAAAACTGAGAACAAACTGAGGGTTGATGGGGGGTGGGAGGGAGGGCAGGGTGGGTGATGGGTATTGAGGAGGGCACCTTTTGGGATGAGCACTGGGTGTTGTATGGAAACCAATTTGACAGTAAATTTCATATATTAAAAAATAAAAAATAAAAAATAAAAAAAAATTAAAAAATAAAAAAAAACAAAATCTATAAAGAACTTATCAAAACTCAACACCCAAAAATCAATCCAGTGAAGAAATGGGCAAAAGACATGAATAGTCACCTCTCCAAAGAAGACATCCAGATGGCCAACCGACACATGAAAAAATGTTCCACATCACTCATCATCAGGGAAATACAAATCAAACCACAATGAGATACTACTTCACACCAGTCAGAATAGCTAACATTAACAACTCAGGCAACAACAGATGTTGGCAAGGATGCAGAGAAAGAGGATCTCTTTTGCATTGTTGGTGGGAATGCAAACTGATGCAGCCACTCTGAAAAACAGTACAGAGGTTCCTCAAAAAAGTTAAAAATAGAACTATCCTACAACCCAGCAATTGCACTACTAGGTATTTATCCAAGGGATACAGGTGTGCTGTTTCGAAGGGGCATATGCACCCCAATGTTTACAGCAGCACTATCAACAATAGCTGAAGCATGGAAAGAGCCCAAATGTCCATCGACGGATGAATGGATAAAGATGTGGTGTATATATATACAATGGAGTATTCCTCGGCAATCAAAAAGAATGAAATCTTGCCATTTGCAACTACATGGATGGAACTATAGGGTATTATGCTAAACGAAATTAGTCAGAGAAAGACAAATATATATGACTTCACTCATATGAGGACTTTAAGATACAAAACAGATAAATATAAGGAAAGAGAAGCAAAAATAATATAAAAATAGGGAGGGGGACAAAACATAAGAGACTCTTAAATATGAAGAACAAACAGAGGGTTACTGGAGGGGTTGTGGGAGGGGGGATGAGCTAAATGGGTAAGGGGCATTAAGGAATCTACTTCTGAAACCACTGCTGCACTATATGCTAACTTGGATGTAAATTAAAAAAATAAGAAAAGAAAAGAAAAAAGAGAAGAGAAGAGAAGAGAAGAGAAGAGAAAAGAAAAGAAAAGAAAAGAAAAGAAAAGAAAAGAAAAGAAAAGAAAAAGAAAGCAGACTCCAATGGCACAAACACCCGTGCTGTACCAAGGCTACATGCAGCTCACGCTAAAGATACTAAGAATGCTGCTAAATTAATAGGCCCAAATTTTCAAAAAAAAGTTCAATAAAACCTTGATTTTGTTAACAAGCACTGGTGAGGATGCAGAGAAAAAGGAACCCTTGTACACTGTTGGTGGGAATGTATATTGGTACAGTCACTACAGAAAACGGTATTGAAGTTCCCCAAAAAATTAAAAATAAAAAGACAATATAGTCCAATAATTCTACTGGGTATTTACACAAACAAAACAAAAACACTCACTCAAAAAGATACATGCACCTCTAAGTTTACTACAGCATTACTTACAATAGCCAAGACAGGGAAGCAACGTTAAGTTGCAAAGTGTCCATGGACAAACATGAAAAGGAAGATGTAATGTTTATATACAAAGAAATATTACAGTTATAAAAAAAGGAGACTGTGCCACTTGCAATGACATGAATGGACCTAGAAGGTATTATGTTAAATGAAATAAATCAGATTGATAAAGACAAATACCATATGATTCCACTCACATGTGGAATCTAAAAAAAATATATATGAAATGAGTCAGTCACTGGAATAAAAAGCACAGCATAAGGAGTAAAGTCAATGACAGTGTAATAGTGATGTATGGGGACAGATGGTAGCTACACTTGTGGGGAGCACAGCATATATATATATATATATATATATATATATATACACACACACACACACATTAGAGTTATATACCTGAAACTAATTGTGTCAACTGTTTTTAAAAACATTTTTTAAATAGGAAATGAACATCTAATATTTTATCTTCTCAAAACTTTCCCAGTACTATTTAACTTTGCTAGACTGTTCAGAAAACATGGCACTGTGAAGTCTCTATATACAGATAACAATAGTATCTTCCACTTTAGGGAAAATATGTTTTTCTTTTTCTTTAAGGGCTTTCACATCTATTCTTCTCTAACATTCACCTTCCCTTAAAGCCCATGGGTGTGGGAGGGTGGCTCAGACACTGGAGGCACCCACAACCAGGACGCTGACCCCCATCCTGTGTGCATCCCTACTACTACCGCACATGTCCCTTTCAGTTTAAGGAATTCATCCTGTCATTTGTAGGGCTAGGCACTCAACTTCATAAAACTCAAATATCTCTGTCAGCGAGAAGGGAAAACTAAAAGGCCAAGTCACTCCTACCCTTTCCTCACACCCAGACACTAAGTACTATATCCTTTGTTCCCATAGATCCCACTCTGTTGTTGGCAGCCATCATGCACAAATCCCATTCTGTGTACCTCTCCTTATGCTCCTGTGGCTGCTACCAGTGTTAACCAAATAGGCAACACATCAGCCTTCCAAACTTTTTACCACTATCAGGTACCCTCCTTGCTGAGAGGGGCATCCACAGCACTGGCCCAAACTGATAAATAAGTGACATTAGCATCCATGTGAGTGGCAGCCCCTGAGCTATACAGAAACTACCCAAGAGAGCCACCAAAACAGAGACAGGTGGAATCACTGGATTAGAGAGTTCTACCCAAACATTTCACCTGCCACGGAAGCTCTGACTGCAGATTCCCAAATTAAGCGTCCTCCAGAGCCCAGAGGTCCTAAGGGTCTATGTGGCAATGGCAAGAAAAGGAGCCTGGGAGACCTCTTTGCAAACATGTAATTATCTGTGTACCTCTGCTACCCAGTGAATATAATGCATTTCACCTCATTTTATTTTATTGTGATTGATAGTTCTGCTTTTTCAAAGAAGGAAAATCAACCCACACATTGGCAGATGGGGAAATGGCGTAAATCTTCTGAATATACGGATTTGAGATTGTCATGGACCAGGACACTGGAAAAGTCTATACAACTTATTTAAAAGACATCTGGGGCGCCTGGGTGGCGCAGTCGGTTAAGCGTCCGACTTCAGCCAGGTCACGATCTCGCGGTCCGTGAGTTCGAGCCCCGCATCAGGCTCTGGGCTGATGGCTCGGAGCCTGGAGCCTGTTTCCGATTCTGTGTCTCCCTCTCTCTCTGCCCCTCCCCCGTTCATGCTCTGTCTCTCTCTGTCCCAAAAATTAAAAAAAAAAAAAAAAAAAAAAAAAAAAAAGACATCTATTTTGTGTACGTCATCATGCTAGGCACTGATGGGTGGGGAGAGGGAGCAAAAAACAATTGTCAAAATGGTCACTGTTCACTTACGCTGACAGGGGGACTGCCCTCAGTCAAGGGCGCAGTAAAGCCTAAGGAGAAAACCAGAGAAAATCCAAAGGGCCAGGAAAGGAAGGCACATATATCCTCAAGGTCTGAGCAAGGCTCTCTTCATACCCTGACAATTTAGGGAAGGACAGGATCACAAAATCCAAGACAAGAAAACTTACACAAAGCCTGGGGCTAGGCTCCAATATGCCAGGACTTTCTTTTTAAAGCCAACATTGTAATGGCTCTCTCTATTCTTAGAATACAGAACTGTCACAGACCTTGAAGGACACCTGGTTCAGCTCCAGGTCTGGGAATGTAGAACTAGTGACAGGACAAATAAGCTGAAAGCTTCTCTCCTGGTAGAAAGTGTGTCAATGTTGAAATGACACAGTCCTGCGTCTGAATACAGGTTTGCTACCCTGTGTTACCAAGTTACCAATTATCACTGAAATTCAATTTCTTCTACTAGAAGAGCTGTTGTGATTACATAATATATGTAAAATCTTTATACCAGGGTCACAAACAAGCTTCACAAATAATAGCTTTTATAAACCATCTAAGGTATGCAGTCCATTCTTCACAGTTAATCTCCATTTTAGCTAAGTTCTAAAAGTATCCCCCATACAGAAATTTGTATCTCAACAATAAAGAGTGTAAACTACAGCTCAGGTTTTTTCTTGAGTAATAAATGATGTCACTTTTCCCTTAACTCTGCTGTTTCTAGAAGAACAGCAGAATAATCTGTTTACTCCTTCTTCAATGAGCAGTCAGTTCTCCCTGCTCCAGAACAGACCATGAATTCTACTTCTAGTGGCAGTCTCAGAGATGAACAGACAGTATATGAAAGATCATCACACACACAGATGAGTCTAAGAATGTGAATTCAACTCCATAAAGAATTGAGTCTATTCTGCAGAGTCCTTTTGGAGATCCAAAAGACCTTCTTTAAATAAACTCATTCCCTCAGGTCTAATCTTCATCCCTATAATTAAAGTCTCCAGTATTTCAGAATTTTAGTCACTGTTCAATCTCCAGACAAGACAGGTATTTCCCACAAAAAGAGCAGTACCTCCATGCTAATATATCAGAGCTCAGCTTGGTTACATTCAAGCAGGGCCTCAGGTCAGCCATGAATAATACAGCATGCTAGTGAGAAAAAGAGAAAAACCAGCAGGGATTACCACCATTCTCTGGTTTCTGTCAAGGCAGCAACCAAGAAAGAACTCTGTGTGAACAGAAACACAGCTCACAGAGCTGTAAAATTTCCAAGAGAAAGTCCAGAGCAACAATATTAATAAGACTTTGCTATTTGTTTTTTTGTTTTTGTTTTTGAGAGAGAGAGAGAGAGAGAGAGAGAGAGAGAGAGAATGCAAGCGGTCAGAGAGAGAGGGGGAGAACAGAATCTGAAGCAGGCTCCAGGCTGAACTGTCAGCACAGAGACCGACACAGAGCTTGAACTCACAAACCACAAGATCATGATCTGAGCGGAAGTCAGATGCTTAACAACGGAGCCACCCAGTCCCCCTATTTGTTTTTAAGTGTGATCTGTTTCAGCAACAGAAATAAATATGTACCCTAAGGCAACACTAAACCCAGACCAAGGTGCTCATGTCCTGTACTTACTCTGTCGCAGCAACCAGCCACTCTTCACAAACGCCATCTTTCCACCTATAAAAAAAGCCAGGTTCAAAGTTACACCCAGAAAAGAGAATGGCCCACATGAGCTGTTTTTCACTTACAACACTTCTGACACCAAACGTGTGGGGTCTTTCCAACATTAATAACCAATTCTCCCTATCTCAGGACACCAACTGGATGTCTACTGATTCAACCCAATTCTGACCTGGAGTTAGCATCCGACCCCACAGGTTCCGGGCTCAGTTCCACAAGAGTGCTCCCACTTTAGACACAAGTCCTGAGTCTCCAGTATTTCTGACCTACTAACTGGGAGTTCCCACAACCTCTCCTCAAATTTGATAATCTGCCAGAATTGCTCACAGAACTCAGGAAAAAGCATTTTACTTACCATTGCCTGTTTATCATAAAGGATGTAACTCAAGAAGAACAAGATGGAAGAGTGAGGGCAAAGTGCCTTCTCTAGGCACACCACCCCCTCAGCACCTCTATGCGATCATCAACCCAGAAGCTCTTGGAACCCCGGCATTTAGGGGTTTTAAGGGAGGTTCCATTAGGTAGGCATGATTGATTACATCACTGGCCACTGGTGACTGAACTTAATACCCAGGCTCTCCCCATCCCTGCAGGTCCAGGGATGGGGCTGAAAGTTCTAAGCTTTTTTTTTTTTTTTAAAGTTTATTTATTTATTTTGAGAGAGAGAAAGAGAGTGTGTAAGCAGGGGAAGGGCAGAGAGAGAGATGGAGAGAATCCCCAGTGGGCTCTGTGCTGACAGTGCAGGGGCTTGAACTCATGAACCGTGAGATCACAGCCTGAGCAGAAATCAAGAGTTGGATGCTTAACTGACTGAGTCCCCCAGGCGCCCCTGAATGTTCTAAGCTTGTAATCACAAGAGTGACCCTCAGCAACCAGCCCCATTTTGAAGTTATCTGGGGACCCATCAAGTCACCTCATTAGCATAAACTTATGTATGGCTGAAAGGGACTTATTATGAATCACAAGACACTCCTAGCACCTCTATCTCAGGAAATTTCAAGGTTTTATTTTTTCTTTTATGTTTATTTTTGGAAGAGAGAGAGCACGCACAAGTGGGGAAGGGGCAGAGAAAAAGAGAGAGGGAAACACAGAATCCAAAACAGGCTCCAGGATCTGAGCTGTCAGTGCAGAGCCTGATGCAGAGCTCAAACCCATGACCTGAGCCAAAGTCAAACACTTAACCAACTGAGCCACCCAGGATCCCGGAGAAATTACAAGGTTTTAGAAGTTCACATATTTCTTATTACATCACAAAATCACAGCCATCTCTCCATTCTCATCCCTTTCTGTGTCAGCTGAGGAAGGGACCAAAGCCATTTTACCTAATTGGCCACTTGGCATTTACCTAATACCTCCTCAGTGGGGTCAATATAAACCCTCCCCCCACCTTCCACTCTAGAATTTGGCCTCAACACTCTTACCCACCTTACGAAATCTAATGCCACTCAAGAAACATAAAGCAGCCCCAGGAACACTAAGACTCTGTCAAGGACCTGTAGCTTCTCCTAACATGCCCAGTGTCCTGGGGCTCTGGGGTCTGCTGCCTTAGCTTTATATTTGGTATGCCCAGTTGACTTCACACAGCCCAGTCAGGTGTGAACTGGTGTCAACAGGCAGAGTGGCCGGGTCAAAGCAGAACACCAGAAGTCAAGAAAAGGTGCGATAAATTTAACTCCATAAAAATAAAAATCTGAGTGACAAAATAAAAAGTCAAAAAGATGAAAGATTAAGAGAAAACACAGGGTGCCTGGGTGGCTCAGTCGGTTAAGTGTCTGACTTTGACTCAGGTCATGATCTCAAGGTTCATGAGTTCAAGCCCCAAACTGGACTCTCTGCTGTCAGCTCTCTGCCCCTCCCAGCCCCCCATCTGTCTCCTTCCCTCCCTCCCTCTCTCTCAAAAATAAATAAACTTTAAAAAAGGAAAAAAAAAAACATTTACAATTATATGGCAGCAACAAGCTAATTTCCTGCATGTACAAAACTCACATATAACAAACGATTATCATCAGGCAGTTCACAAAAAAATAAATAAATAAATGAGCAATAAATTTGTAAGTCATTCAATTTATCTCTCAATTCAAGAGACAAAATTCAAAACACAAGTTAACAATATTACCTATCAGATGGGCACAAATGAAAAACACTATTATATCCAGAAAGGAGTATGTATGATGGCAGGAACAAAAAATGTTGCAAACTTTTGGGAGGAAACTTTGACAACATCTATCAAAATTTTAAATGTTCATAAACTCTGACTCAGCGATTTCACCATTACTAGGATTATACCTCATTGATACATGTGCAGAGGTTCACCAACATATCTGTGTATTTGTGGTAATATCGCTTATACTGGAAAGAACTAGCTCCAATCAAAGTGCCCCACATCAGAAGACCACTCAAAGGATACACGCCCTCCACACATATGACAGATCATTTCGCAGATGTTTAAAAGGGGGTAGAACAGTATGTGCTGATACCTGCGTAATTGTTTTGTGGAAGGAAATCAAAGAAACTGCTAAGGATGTGTATCTGAAGAGAGGAGAGAGGCAATGCTGGGTATGTATCAGAAAAGTGACTATTCAGTCCTATTACACCTTTTTTGTGATATTTCAAGCCCCCAATGCAGGGCTTGAACTAACTAATGAGATCAAGAGTGGGACGTTCGAGCAACTGAATCACCCAGCAACTTCTATCCTTTTTTTTTAATCAACAGATTTTAGAGGCGCCTGGCTGGCTCAGTTGGTAGAGCAACTCTTGATCTCACGTGGTAGTGCAACTCTTGATCTCACATCATGAGTTTGAGCCTCGTGTTGGGCATGAAGATTACTTAAAAATTTTTTTTAATTAAAAAAATAGATTTTTTTTGGAGGCTGAAATTATGGGCCACTTTGGTTCTCTACTTTAGCATTTTTAGGTATTCTCTTTAAGGGTTAGTTAGCAAAACAGAGCAAAAGCCCAAGTAGGCACCTGAAAAGAACAAATTAGTCTCCCCACCTTTAATTTTTCCCACATCTAAGTACGGCTAAATTCTCCCCTCTCCAAACCTTTGCAAAAAGAGCTCCACAAGCTTGGTTCATCCTATACTCCAGCATCTCCAAAATCTCATACTCTAAAGGTTCTTAATGTCCTTGCAATTTCTGCCAACTCATGCTATCTGTCCTCACCAAGAAAGGAAGTTTTCCGTCTTTCCCCATTTTTCTCCCACATATTTAGATGCTCAAACAGTCCCAGGTGAATAAGAATCAGAAAGGCAATATCTCCCCCTTTCCCCCAGTGGATATGCAGGTGCACTGGCAGGGAAACCCACCCTAATCCAAGGCTCTCTGTTAGGCAAAATGAACGTTTTTTTTATTATTTAAACTGGGTTGAACTGGTTTCCTAAAACTTGGAGCCTAAAACATCCTAGAACAATCATTTAGTTCCAAACGGACACCACCATATTTTCATCCAACACATATCCTTTGAGTGCTAATATGTTCCCAGCCTGTGGTAGGCACTAAGGACACAGCAGGGACCAAGCCAAAGTCCCCGTTTTTACGTACTTATACTTTAGTAAAAGCAACAGGTCAAACTTATAAATTAAACAGATGGGTGATGCAATGTTATAGACAGCATTACATCTCGAACAGCTGTGTTATTACCCCAGAACATCAAACCACATTCACTCATGCCAAATCCTAGGTAATTATAGTAAAGTGTCTACCATCGTAACATGAATTCTCGGTCTGTATTTCATGTGAAAAAGAAAATATCTGGGAATAGGCCAAAAATTACTAGCAGGTATTGGGAGCTACCAAGTCACAACACGATTATTATAAAACTTGGCTGCAAAGTTGTCCTACAACTTTGCTGGTACTTCAACAGCTGGTGGTTGTGTAAAACTGTGGAGCAATAGAAAAATGTTTCCTGAACTTTTCTGGTAACTTTTTTCTATTCTCAAATGATTCTTGATATCATTTTGACTCTATTTGCTGTCATTCATAATAGTCAAAATGTCAGACCGGTGTTAACACTGGTAAGAACACCTTCATTGGGGCACCTGATTGGCTCAGTCAGTCAGGCATCTGACGCAGATTTCAGCTCAGGTCGTGATCATCATAAGGTTCATGGGATCAAGCCCCGAATCGGGCTCTGCGCTGACATTGCGGAGCCTGCTTGGGATTCTCTCCCTCTCTGAAATCCCCTATTTGCGTGCCTGCTCTCTCTCCCTTTCTCTCTCAAAATAAATAAACATTAAAACAAAAAAAACAAAAAAAAAACTTTCATTTACTCAAAGGTCTTTTAAGAAACTGAGTCCAACAACTTTACATACCTGTAAAACCATTAACAATGCTAGCACCCCTGAAAATAGAGGGTCAAAAATGAAGTTCCAAATAAAACCTTAAAAACCTTGAGATTTCCTATTATCTACCAACTGCATGGGTCAACATCTGAGTTACTCATGTTCTCTTTGGTACTGCCTTGGCGTAAGCCTGGGTTTTACTTTTCAGGTATCTGGCACTCAAGGTATGTCAACAATAGGAATCTGATCAGCTGACTTGGGAATCAATTTCAGGCCATCTGAATAAAAATTCAAAAAGGAAAAAAAAACAACTTCTACATCAAGGGGACATCGTAAACATACCTTTGGTGTGCTTATGTAAAATAATTCAAAACCATTAGAGAAAGAGAAAACTATTATAACAAGGTCTAAAGAAACTTAAACTGGAATTATCAACAGAAACTCGTGACTTTTTGAAAGGGTAATTCTGTGGACTCAAGTAGCTTCTTATCTGGTATCATCCTGTCTATCTTTAGTCATTATGTGGGACAATCTCACATGCACCCCATGTCCAGATTTTTATCTCTGATACTGGTCTTCTCAAAAAGGAGTCTGTGCTCCTTGAAAATCAGCTGGTTACAATTTAGGGACAGGAAACCGCAAGTTGTGCCTACTGTCAAAAAGCAAAGACACGCGGCACCTGGGTGGCTCAGTCAGTCATGATTTCAGCTCAGGCCATGATCCCAGAATTGTGGGATCAAGCCCGGCATCAGGCTCTGCGCTGAGCATGGAGCCTGCTTAAGATTCATATCCTCCCTCCCTCCCTCCCTCCCTCCCTCCCTCCCTCTCTCTCTCTCTCTCTCTCTCTCCCTCCCTCCCTCCCTCTCACTCTCTCTCTCCCTCCCTCTTTCCCCGCCCCCACCCTCTCACCTGCTCATGCACACTGTCTCTACAAATAAAAATGTAAATTAAACTTTAAAAAATTAAAGACGGTTTCAGGAAGGAATGTCTTTAGAAAGGATTAAAAAAAACCAACCAGCTGAAGGAAGAGCATCTAATAATGCCAAATCAAAAACAATAATTATAGTTCATTAGAACCAACTGAGGATGAAAGGCATCCTAAGAATAAAATGATGACTAAAACCATATACACTGCTATAGAATGTGTTAGAGAAAGCACACAACTTCCGATGTGAGTTTGGATTTCACCCAACTGGGGGCCCAGGGGAGGGGGGTGTTAAAAGAAAGTTTAAACACTCTGACTTGTATAATACCTTCTCCTCACTTGATAATTCAAATGGTTATTATGGTAATAATAAGGGGTATTTGTTGTGTTTACCAAGATGCCACAATTTCTTTTTTAAGACAAAAAGTCTAGACTTCTGAGTTAAGGACTCAAGTGTATAAAACTTAGCAGTAGAGAAGACTGTAGGAATAGACTTCAAACCAGCCTAAAACTTAAACCACTGGAGAGCAGGACTTTTAGGAAACAAACCTGGAATTCACACCTGCAGGAATACACTGAGTCCGGTTACTTGTACTTGCTGGGCAGGCACTCACAAGCCAGTCTCCAGAAAAGTCAAAAAGAAGAAAATATTAAAGCCCCATGATAATGAAAGCCTCCTCAAGCACCCTGTGGGATCTTCACTCTAGTCAGGCAATATCATCCACACAGCACATCTTAGGGGGACTGAGGCAAGGGCATTTTGCCATCTAGCAGACACAGCAAGGTGGGCACTCAACTGAAGGCAGGAAAACAAGTTCTTTATCTTCACTGAAGAGATGTGTATCCTTTGTGACTACTAGCCTCTTCTGTCAGGCACCAGTTTGTTATCACCAGCACCACATGCAGCATATTGCCTCATCAGCCTTAGTCTCGGCCTCCAGCAGCAAGAGCAACCTTGCCTCTGGCTCCCAACCCATAAGCAACATGTATGTAACACAATACAGACTCTCGACACTATGCCCTATAAAGAAGATAAACCAAGGGCAACAAGTTCTTAAATAAGCAGTTGCCAGTACCTGGCTCCTTAAATGACCCACCTCACCTAAGCTGGACCGCAGCTGTATCTGTCTAGAATCCATACCCTGCCAAGCTCCTGAACCCTGACCAGAACAGAGGAGACACTGTCACTCAGTCCACCTGCCTTCAGCCTTACAGAGCACTCACATGTCACTGCCTAAAAGAGGTATCCTACTATTATTCATTGGCCTAGGCCAATTCCTGATCCTACTAGCCTGCCCTGCCTTGAGAAACAGTGCTGGGGCGGGGGAGGCAGACTTTAAACATCCATTTTTTAAATTTTTCTTTCTGTGTTAAACAAAAATATTACGGTTATGTAAAATCCGTATTTTTATCACTAAACACTGTAATTCACAGGAGAGTTATTTTCAAAGAGAGAAGACACACAGTGATATTAAAATGAGAATCCAAGACAAAAGATATACCAATAATGTCAAGATTACCCATGCTAATGACTGCTTTGCTATTTTCAACATTAAAGATGGATTATTAGGAGCATAAACAGCTAACTCTGCTCCCTCCTGAAATGCAACTAAAATGAGTTAAGGGGAAAACAAAGCATAAATCACAGAGAGACCAGCAGCAGAGACAAAAACAGATGACCCATGTTCAAATCCTGACTCACTCACTTATAGATAACTTTGGGCAAGTTATTTAACTTTTCCAAGGCTTAGTTTCTTAGCCCATATAATGAGAATACCAACACCTACTTGATAGATATTTGGAAAATTGGGTGAAAAAACATGTAAATATTTGGCATAGTGCCTGACATTTACTAAAATTCAAGAATTGGTAGCTGCTCATGCAGCAATTACTATCATCACTATTACTTCCTCACTAGCACATGAATAAAATTTGCCCAAAACATTCCAGAAGACAGAAACACATTAGGTGGCTTCTCAAATGGCTTAGAAGACTTAATAAATTAAGATGCTCTTGAAGGTCAAAATTTGAACATATATACACTAGAAGTAAAAACAAAAATCTTGTAGACAAACAAAAAACATCCCTGAATACAGAACCAAATCCATCTTTAAAGGAACAGGAATATTTTTTTGCCTTACTTTGCTGAAGTCCACATCACTTCATAACTTATTTCAACGCTTCACTATTTATATCCTGGAGCAAGATCTACTGCATAAACTAAAACTCATCAGATAAAAGTCCTGCTGTTGGGTCTCAACAGAATAAAACACCAGCAAACTAGCTGCAAAATACCCACATTACACACATGCCAGAAAACCTATAGGAAGTTTTAAACATAAACCATATTCAACAATTCATATTATTTTTTTAAGTTTATTTATTTTTGAGAAAGAGAGAAAAAGCAAGCATGAGCAGGGGAAAGGTGGGGGGCAGTGGGGAATTCCCACACAGGCTCCATGCTGTCAGCCAGCAGCCCAAGGCAGGGCTTGAGCTCATAAACCATGAGATCATGACCTGAGCCAAAATCAAGAGTTGGACACCTAACCAATGGAGCCACGCAGGTGCCCTTCAACAATTCAAATTATTTTAAATGTGAACTGAAATCATTTTAAAAGCACTGAATCCAAAAGAGATTAATTTAAGAGGTAGAAAGAACATTGCCTTTGGAATCTGTCAGTTCTGAGCTCTGCCTTTTACTAACTGGTATGACTCTGAGCACAATACTAACCCTCCCAAGCTTCACTTTTCTTCTTACCTGTACAACAGGACACTACTAGTTATCTCATAGGGGGTTAGTGTGAGAATTAAATGAGATAATACACCCAAAGAGCCCTGTAGGTGCTCCAAAACTGAGAACTGCTATAATTACGTTACTATTTTAAGAAATGCAATTTAGAGTTGCGTGTCTACAACTGACTCATTCACAATATCCTGGTTCCTCTAGTTAGCCCTCTCTGTACCTTAACTGTAAAAGTTCCTACCTTATCAAAGGGAGGAAAACTTTGTTCTTCAAAAACAATAGTGTAGGGGAAGGGCCTGGGTGGCTCAGTCAGTAGAGTGTCCAACTTCAGCTCAGGTCATGATCTTGCAGTTCATGGGTCCGAGCCTGCTTAGGATTCCCTATCTCCCTCTCTCTACCCTCCCCAGCTAGAACTCTTGTCTTTCTCTCTCTCTCTCAAAAAAAAAATAAACCTTAAAAAAAAAAAAATGATAATGTTAGGGGCACCTGGATGGATCAGGTGGAGCGTGCCACTCTTGACCTCAGGGTGGTAAATTCGAGCCCCATGCTGGGTGTAGAGATAACTTAAAAACAAAATCTTAAAAAAAAAAAAAAGTTTTTCTTAATGTATATTTACTTATTTTGAGAAAAACAGAGCATGAGCAGGGTAGCGGCAGAGAGACATAATCCCAAGCAGGCTCCATGCTGTTAGCGCAGAGCCCGATTTAGGGCTCAATCTCATGAACCATAAGGTCATAACCTCAGACAAAATCAAGAGTTGGATGATTGACTGAGACACCCAGGTGCCCCGAAAAAAATTATTTTTCTTTTAAATTATAACCATTTTTTCTTAAGTTTATTTTACTTATCTTAAGAGAATGAGAGAGAGAGAGAACATAGAAGGGGCAAAGAAAGTAGGGGAGAGAGAGAGAGAATCCCAAGCAGGCTCCCACTGTCAATGTGGAGCCCAGGCTCGAACTCACAAACCACGAGATCATGACCTGAATGGAAATCAAGAGTCGGATGTTTAAACAACTGAGCCATCCAGTTGCCCCCCAAAAAAAGTTTTTAAATAACAATAATGTAAAGGCAACAAGAAGTCCCAAGTGTACCCTAAATACAGGGGACAAGAATTGGGTGAGCCATCATCACTCAGAGGTCAGTGTAGCATTGGCACTACAACCATTGGCAGTAGCAACCACTTCTTAACAAGCCTAATACAAGTACTCATCAAAGGGCAGACAAACTAAACAGATAAGAAAGTTCAACTGTCTGTGCCCATGATCAAATTCAGAAGCAAATATACAACCAATAAAACATGACAGCCCACTTTTTATAACATGTTTAATAGTTTATTTTACTATCTGCAGTTTTTTGTAGTTAGAGACACTAACCATTTTTAATTTCTTTACACATCTAGAAAAAGGAAAAAAGGCAGAGGTAAGGAGAAAGAAACCAAATATTCCTGTAGGGTGGCAAACTGGGAAGCATAGCATAGCTTCTAGGGAGAGTCAGGAAAAACTAGTATCTTCCAGAAGAATAATAGGACTATCACAACAAGAGTGGTATCTGTTCTTTCTATACCACTGATGCACACATTTCATAAATTCAGTCCTTGAGATTATTAGGAATTTTACTTACAAAATGTACTGACATCATTAAAAATATGCTAGTGAAGAACCTTTGTCAGATTCTGAGTTATTTCCTGCAGCCTCCCTTAGAAAGCATTTACTGAACACTACCTCATCTGCCAGGATGATCCTCCAACATATGTTGGATTTCTGCCCTCAGAGATCAGATCAGTATGCTGCTGGGGGGGGGGGGGGGAAGAGGAGGAGTCAAGTAAAAAAAATCACTACCAGGAAGAGGAAACCCTAGACATTCTCGTTCCCATGTACAGGCTGGCCCTTAGATAACCTGGCTGCACAAGCACATATAGGCAAATATTTTGGTCATTGATTTGTTCAACAAATAAAGACAGCCAAAGTAAACAGGCAGCTAAACAGTCCCAGCTCGGCCCTAATTCCCCTCGTGACTTCTGACAACTCACTTCCTGCACTGGCTTTGGTTTCCTCAAAGACCAGGAGACCCTTTCCTCCCTTTAAATACAAGGGAACTGCCTCCGGCAGTGGCTCCACCCCGTCCTAATCAGAGGAGGTACTTAAAAAAAAATTCTCAGGGACTTGGAGTCAATGGTATTGGGAATTAATCACGTTGCTCTAGATTTTTTGGTAGTGTGACAGTCGTACCTCATTCCCTCCACTTCCCAGAAAAAACGGGAACTTACTATTCGTTCATTTACAAAGCCTCTTCTATGTAATTTACTCTACATTTGAGATAAAAACAAAAAACTCTATGTCAACACTAAATAAACCCCCGCTGAGGTCCAGAGTTCCTGATCTGGATGAATGAAAGGATCAGATGTGGAAAAAGTACAACCAAGACCCTAAGACTGCACAGCTAAGAGTAGGTGAAACGAAGCGGGGGCCGAGCGCACCCGCGAGTGCAGAGTTTCAATACCGTTCTGGATTCCTTAAAGAGGGTGCGATCTCCGTGCCGGAGGGGAACGAAAAAGAGCCCAAGTCTCCTCGACCAGACAGCCGGCACTAGGACACCCGAGCTGGAGGAAAGACAGCGGGACGGGTGGGAGCACCTGCGGGGAGCGGAAAGGCAGCGAGCCGGTCGGGAGAAACTGCGGGAAGCGGAACGGCTGCGGGAGAGCTCGGGCGGGGCTGGGAGACTCTAGGGGAGGCTCTGGAGAGGCCAGCACCAGGGAGGGGAGAGGGCGCGGGCCGAGGGCAGTCCCTGCAGAGCGGCGCGGAGTTGGGCGGCTCCAGCCTGGTAGAAGCCGAGGGTGTTCGCTCAGAGGGTCGCGGGGTGGGCGGCTCTAGGGAAGGCTCTGGAGGGGCCGACACGGTGGAAGAGGAGGGCGCGCGCAAATGGACGGCTCTAGCAGAAGCTCTGGTGGGGCCGACAACCAGCAACGGGAGAAAAGAATGTGGGCCGGGGGTCAACTCTGAGGGGCGCCGAGTGGGCGGCGCTAGAGGAGGCTCTGCTGGGACCTACGCCCGGGAGGGCGTCCTCTCGGAAGGGTGCGGGGCTGGGCGGCTCAAGGGGAAGCTCAGCAGGGACCGACGCTAGGGAAGGGGAGGGCGCGCAGAGCCGGGCAACTCTGGCAGAGGCTCTGCAAGGACCGACACTGGAGAGGGGCGGGACGCTAGCCGAGAGGGGGTCTTCTCGGAGGAGTACGGGGCTGAGCCCCAAGAGAGGCTCCAAAGGGACCAACTCCGGGGGATGGGGAGAAGAAGGGGCGCAGGCAGGTGGGTCTGGCTCGGGCTCGCCGGAACCAGACAGGGACATTTACCTGCGAACTATCGGGCCGCCGCCGCGGAGCACAGAAGCAGGGCGACAGAGCGCAAGGACGCCGCTGAGGCTCTCTGGCTGCAAATGCCCCACGCCTGCGTCCTGGCCGCCGTCCAACGTCACACCGCCTTGGCGCATGCGCCTGGCCGCGCGGGGCATGCCTGGAATGGTCTTGGGGGCTACGGCGGAGCCTGGGTATTAGCCGGGAGGGGAGAGGAGGAGAGGGGAGGGGAGCCGAGGGGAGGGGAGCCGAGGGGAGGGCAGGGGAAAGGAGAGCTGGAGAGGGAGGGGAGGGGGCTGGGACATCCTCAGTTCTGCTGGAGTGGAGGGAGGCTTACTTTTCAACTGAAAAGGAACTGTTTGCACCCTGATCTTGCATCTAAATATAACCCTCCAATAAAAAGAGCCATGGCTCCTTAAAGAAATGAGTGGCTCTAGAGGTGGGGCAGGAAAAGTACAACCTAGAGTCTGGAGCTTCATGTAGCTCCAGAAGTAAGGAATGCTCAAAAAATAAACCGTGGAGGCGTGTCATAAAATACAGAAGTCAACCTGAAAGAGCTCTCCATGGCCAAATCTGGAACAATTTGAGCAGCAAAATAAGTTATATATTATTGGATTATAACTTACAGTGTAAAACAAGCCCTTCTTTTGTAAATAAATGATTAAATAAATTAATGGGGAGAAGAGAAAAGGTTTTTTTTGTAGAGGAATTCTAATCATCCCCCATTCTGAGGGGCTATTAATCTCCACCCACCCACCCCCCAATCTGCATAATGACTTCCTCCCAAAGAGTAAAGTGTGAGAAGGGGGAAAAATAACTTTACAGTGGAAAAACCTGACAAACGCTACTCAACCATGTGATCAAGGTTGACATCAACAGTTGTAGTAAGTCATGTTGGTAATATTTAACCCTGACATGATGTAATGAAAATGTCACTTTTCCTGTGGTCTTCCACCCCAGTGGAATGATGAGAAAAACATCAGGCAAATCCCTATTGAGGGATGTTCCACAAAATACTTCACCAGTATGCCTCAAAACTATGAAGGTCATTGAAAACAGGGAATGACTGAGAAACTGTCAGGTGCAGTGAGGGATCCTAGATGGAATTCTGGAACAGAAAAATTGACGTTAGTGAAAAAATTGGTAAATTCCAAGTAAAGTCTTGACTTTAATAATAATTACTAGTGATTTTTAGTTTTGAGAATTGTGCCATGGTTATGTGAGATGTAAGCATCATGGGAAACTGAATATACTAATTTTTCTCCACAAATTTAAAATTATTTCAAAATAAAAATTTTATTTAAAAACAAAGAAGGCAATGGAGGGGGAAAAGAAATGTTAGTTACCTTTACTGAGAAACTTTTATGGTGCTTTTAAGCCCCTGTGGGGCCTCTAGGGTCAGGGTTGGGACACTTCCTGGAAAGTGGCCTGAGGGAATCTTGGGCAACTCTACTCCTGAAAGGTAAGTACTGTGTAAACATTTATCAAGCTGTGCGCTTAAGATTTGTTTTCTTTTCTGTGATAAATAGCAAACATGTAACTGAGTTAATTTATTTATTTTTTTTAAAGATCAAATTGATTGTATTCGAGGATTCATGAATAGGGCAGCATCCTATCTAGCAAATAGAAAGGAACTCCAATGAGCTGTAGAAAAGGAAAGGTTTTTAAAGGTGGAAAGAGGACAGAACAGGAAAATTATTAGCAAAGAATGCAGTTTCAGGCAAGGATGCCTTCCTAAGGGGATCTATCAAGCAGATTAACTCACCATGCTGACCAGGTAATTCCATATTGTATGATTAAAGGTTACATCCCTGGGAGGTTGAAACTACACTTAGGTATTAAGTCTTGGTTTGGTAGTGTGGAATTTGGCACAAGTGACTCCCTTTGGGGACTGCTCTCTCATTTTTAACATCTGCATGTAAACTCTCTCTCTTTCCACTGCGTGCGCGCGCGCACACACACACACACACACACACACACACGTACATTTTTTAAATTTTAAAAATTGGAGGAAAGGCCTGTAGTTAATGGGCTTCAAAACTCCAAACTGAATTGGCAAGAGCTCCTGTCTTAACCTCGCTTCTCTCTGGGAAAAGAAATTCAGGGTGGGGAGTCCTGTGATGCTTTCCAATCTAATGTTTTGTAAAATAGTGTGACTTAGTAAACAAAGAGTTCAGAGATTGGAGTCTTCTAGAATTCTTCCTGGTCCCACTACCCAAGAATAAGCCTGAGCAAATTACCTGACATCACTGAAGTTCCTGACCATCTGTCAGTAAAGTGATAAGGCTAGCCCTATCTTCTGTGTTAATCTTAGGTATCTTTCAAGGCTTGGAGTTGAAATGTCCCAAAATACACAAGCATTTTGTCTTTGAGCATTGGGGCTGTGGATGACTTATTTCTTCATACTTTTCTGTATTTTCCAAATTTTCTTCAATTAATCACTTGACTTTAAATCACTTAGACAACAGGAAAAAGGTAATATTTGAATCCAATTTGGTTTAAGTGGACGTTCTAGGAGCTGGAGCAGGAAGTGTCTCCTAGTAAGTTTTCTGGTTTAGTAAAATTGGCTTTCTTTCTTTTCTTTCTTTCTTTCTTTCTTTTTTAATTTTCCAATCTCTTTAATCTGAATTCAGGTCAAAACAGTTCTCTTATGCTATTAATACACTATCCCACCATACATAGCAGAGCTCACAAGCACTCACCATCACCATGTTTTGTGCATGGTTACAAACACTTTATTCAATAAAGGTGAATTGAAAAATCACAGTGTGCCAGTCACTGGTGATACGAATAGCAACTTGCAGATCCTAATCAGCCTGGACTCCTGGGACTCCATAAGTGGAAGCAGGAGGTAAATGAAAGTCTCCTCTGGAGTGTCCTGACATGCTCTCAAATCACCTAAGTCATTTTGACACCAGCATGCCCAACTTGCTGCCACTAGGCCTGGTGCTGCATTTGATCTGAGGATGGTTGAAGGGCACTCTCACGAGGAGCAGTGCTCAGTAAAATTGGTTTTCTGTCCAAGTTTACTGACAAGAAAGTATAGGAGGAAAAAGGCCAACTGTGGGGGTAAGAATACCTGCTTTCCAGCCCCATATCTGCCAATACTGAACATGTGTCCTCTGGTCCAGAACTGAAAGAGGGCTTCAAGGAACCGCGCTAGGACTCCATATTCATCGGTCGCCTTGCTCCATGGCTCCATAGAATTTGTGGTCCTCAACTTGGTCAAACCAAATTATGTGCTCCCTTTTTTGTCCTGTTTGCTAGTACTAAAATTGAAAAAAGAAAATGTTAAGTCTTTTGTGGTTAGAAAAGAAAATCTAAATAGGAAATGCGGATGCCTGGCTGGTTCAGTTGAAAGAGCATGGGACTATTAGTCTCAGGGTCATGAGTTCAAGCCTCAGAGACTGGGTGTAGAGATTACTAAAATACATACATACATAAGTACATAAACTTCAATAAAATAAATAAGACACGAAGTAATATGTCATGTCTCTCCATGCCACATCCCACTTTATTTGGAATGGAAATCTTCTAGTGAAAACAGACTTGGCTTTTGGGTCAAGCCAAAGTGAAGTCCAGCCCAGGACTAGGAAGCTCTTTCACTCAGCTTGCTATACCTTTGCTCTTCCTAGACAGAAATTCTGAAATGTCTCTATTGGGTAGGAAACAAAGAGTTTTTGCATACTTAAATTTGACTTTATTTTGCCCTCAACATCTACTGAAAAGACTTAGTTTTCTTCAGACAGTTGAGCCGCTTCTTTTGGGGTTTTGCCCACTATAAACATGAAACTGTCCATGCACACGAGAATGGGAAAGAGAGCTATTACTGTCCCTGTTCATAGGCTATTTCTCACCACCTTTCCCTCTCCCTCCTCACACCTGCTCTGCCTATTTAAACCATTTACATTAAAGTGAGTCCCTCTCCTCCCTCATTCACCACGGCCTCTATTACTACTTCAGTTTGCTGTGTTGCTTATTAAACACCTACTATCTATTTCATAGAAGTCTAAAGAGGGAATAGAAGACCAAAGTGTGTTTTTGGTCTGCCATCTTGAGTGAGAAGCTTCGGACCCTAATTGCTTTCTACCATGCTCAACTGTCTGTAAATATCTGGTCAACCAATAGTATCCTTAAGTTGTTTTCCAGGACTATTCAGGATTCCTTCTTTTTTTTTTTAATTTTTATTTTTTAAATTTATTTTGGAGACAGGGAGAGACAGGGAGAAACAGGGAGAGACAGAGCATGAACAGGGGAGGGTCAGAGAGAGGGAGACACAGAATCTGAAACAGGCTCCAGGCTCCGAGCTGTCAGCACAGAGCCCGACGCGGGGCTCGAACTCATGGACCTCGAGATCATGACCTGAGCGAAGTCGGACGCTTAACCGACTGAGCCACTCAGGCGCCCCAGGATTCCTTCTTTTAAAAATACCTTTTCTTGGGGCACCTGGGTGGCCCAGTCGGTTGGGTGTCCGACTTCAGCTAGGTTATGACCTCATGTTTCTGAGTTCAACCCGCTTCGGGCTCTGTGCTGACAGCTCTGAGCCCTGAGCCTGCTTTAGATTCTGTGTCTCCCTCTCTCTTTGCCCTCCCCCACTCACATTTTTTTTTCTCTCTCTCTCTCTCTCAAAAATAAACATTAAAAAAATAATAAAAATAAAAAATAAAATAAAAAAAAATAACTTTTCTAGCCTGGCTGGCTCAGTTGGTAAAGCATACAACTCTTGATTTCAGGGTCCTGAGTTCAAAGCCCATGGTAGGCATGGAGACTCCTTAAAGTAATAATAAAATTATTAATAAAAAAAATAAATATAATAATACATTAAAAACACATTTTCTTTTACCTTAACAGGGTTTGGAAGGGAAGAGTAGATCCCTGTGTTTAATCCAATATGCTGAACCAAAACAGAGTTTTGCACTCTTAAAAACTTTGTATCCAGCTAGATAGTAAAGAGAAAAAAGTGTTGTTCTCCTATTAACTCCTCAAGTTTTATGCAGAAGGAACTCAAACGGATTGACATGAAAAACCCTAAGACTCCAGTATAAAAACAGGCAAAAAATTATGAGTAAATCATTCACACAAGAGAAAACACAAATACAACAAATGAATCTTGTAAATGAAGCTTGCCTGTGATCTAACAAATGCAAATTAAAACAAGTGGTTTTTCAGTGATCAAATTTTAAAAGGTTTTTAATGAAATGTTAAATACAAGGATTTGATGGGACGGTGAGTGGCATACAGTGCTTGTGCAACTATAGATTGGTGCAACCCTTCCAGAGTTAAATTTGGTATAAGATTTAACATAGAAGTTTAGCATAGTTCATACTCTGTAAGCCAGTAATTGTTTAGGGCAATGATCCCATAATAAACAGACTCTGGTCAAAAATTATTTACAAGGATTATATCAGGTGCATAAGAAATAGAAGTTAAAACAATTGTGAGATGACATTACACATTCAGCTTATTGGCAAACATTTTAAAGTTTTATACTAAATGTGACAAATACGTGAAGCTATCAGAGCTTGTATCTTACTATGGATGGTGTAGCTTATTACAAACCTTTAGAGAGCAATTTGACACTATCTAGTCAGTTTTAAGATGCTGGTACCCTGTGAACAAATAATTCTGTTTCTCGGTAGAGTAGTATTTTCCAACTTTTTGACTATCGCCTACATAATGAATTTACTTCATAACCTAGTACATAATATATGTAAAAACATATATATGAAAAATGAGTGATGGGCATTGAGGAGGGCACTTTTGGGGATGAGCACTGGGTGTTGTATGTAAGCAATGAACCACAGGAATCTACTCTTGAAGCCAAGAGCACACTGTTTACACTGTATGTTGGCCAACTTGACAATAAATTATACTAAAAAAAAAAAGATATATATGAAGAGTTACAAAGTAATACTTAACCATACTCTTGTGCTAGGCACTCTTTTATTTTGTTGTTTTCCAGTCTAGTTCACTCTAAAATGCAGGCAATAAATGACTAGATTGATTTCACAATGTGGGACTGATATTGGGTTGCTGTTCAAGAGAGAGCTGCTCTGTTTATGTACTGCTGTGTACCAATTCACCCCAAAATTTAATGCTTTAAAACAGCAATTTATTGTTACGGTGTCTCATAACCTAGACTGATATTTCCCTTTATATTAAGCAGTAAGATTTGAGTGAAAAAACCTTATTGGAACTTCGGTTGCTTGTCAATGACATGAGTGACTTCTTTCCCAAGTAGGATAGTAGTTTTTGGATATTAGAAAAATATTTCCTAAATTTTTTGTGCTATTCATAAAGGGAAAACTATAGACATTATCCCCTTTGAAGTTTAATCTACATTAATATTTTCTCCATCTTATTCTTTTTTTTTTATTTTTTTAATGTTTATTTATTTTTGAGAGAGACAGTGACAGAGTGTGAGTCGGGGAGGGGCAGAGAGAAAGGGAGACAGAATCTGGAGCAGCCACCAGGCTCTGAGCAAGCTGTCAGCACAGAGCCTGACACAGGGCTTGAACTCACAAACTACAAGATCATGACCTGTGCCAAAGTAGGACACTTAACAAACTGAGCCACCCAGGCACCCCTCCATCATATTCTTAAGTTTATAAAATTGGCAAGCAATAAATTAAGCCTTGTTTAGTATTATTGGACAAGTTGCATGATGTAGATAGTCCTACCATGGTCAGAGTTCAGGCTACAATGTGACCTCATGGAGGGGAGGCAGGAAAGGAAGCTCTTGCAGCTTAGTGTTATAGAGCATTTCCGCCAGGCAGGTCCAATAGCCCCAAAGAGCCTCAAAGAGCCTTAGGGCACAGGCAACAGTAAAACACAATAACTAGGAAGGGATAAGTTTTTGCGTCTTTTGTTTTTAATAAATTTCTATAACCTAATCTTAATAATTGTGCTTGCCAAGTGTCTTGCCAAATTCCTGAAAATGTATCCTTTGGCTTTCAGGAGCCAGTTCAAACCATTGTAAGCAGGCCCCAGGTACCCTACTGAATTGGTTCAGCTGTTCTCCTGATGATAGATGTGTGGACTTCTTTCAATTTTTGGCTATTATCAATAAAACTGCTATGAACATTTTTGTACAATTCTTTTGAATGGATGTATGTTTTCATTTCTTTTTGGCAGATACCTACAATTTATTAGGCGATAGGACAGGTGTATGATTAGTTTTTTAAGAAATAACAAGACTTTTTCCTAAAATGATTATACCATTTTACACTCCTGCAAATTTATGAGATTTTATTTATTTATGATTTAATTTTAGAGTATGTAATACATTCATATATTTCAAAGGAAAAACAAACCTTGAAAATTATTCATCTCTTCCCTGTCTTCCATTTGCTCAGGGTCCACTCTGTCCGTAGCCTCATTACAGTAAATCACTGCTTAGTTTCTTGGATTTTAGAAATTATGTCTGTATTCATACACAAGTAAATACATAGTTTCATTTCCCCTTTTTACATGATGTTCTTTAACAGTTAAAGAACATCATGATGTTCTTTAACACAGTTGAATAGGGCTCCTGTAACAAACACCACACACAAAAAAACAGTTTAAATGACAAAAATTTATGTTCTCCCAGGTCTGGAGGCTGGAAGTCCAAGATCATGGTGCTAGTAGGGTTAGATTCTCCTGAGGCCTCTCTCCTTGGCCTGTAGATGACCCCTTCACACTGTGTCCTCACATGGCTGTCCATACATCTGTGTTGTCTGTATCCTAATCTCCTCTTCTTATAAAGACATCAGTCAGATTGGATTAGGGCCCACCCCACTGACCTCATTTTAACCTGACTATTTCTTTAAAGGCCCTATCTGCAAGTACAGATTCTGAGGTACTGGGGGTTAGGGCTTCTGCATATGAATTAGGGGTGGGGGAACACAACTCAGCCTGTGAAACAGTTCCATCCTTTGCCTTGTTTATTTACAATCTACCTTGATGGTATCTCCATTTCAGTTTATAGAAAGGTTGCTCATTTCTTTTTTGAGTTATAGAGTAATTTATTGTATAGATGAACCAGCCAATCAGTCCCCTATTGATGGACACTAGGGTTGTTTTTCCAATATTTTGCTACTCTAAAAAATACTGCAATGTATGAGCTTGCACCTATTTCATTTTACACCAGCAAGCATCTCTATAGACAGATTCCCAGAAGTAGAATTGTTGAGTCAAATATTTTGTGTATTACTTGTCATAATACATCAAGTGGTCCCTTCTACACTCTAGCAATGTGCCTGCTTCCCCACAGCCACATTAATAAGGTGTACTGTCAATTTTTTGGATGCTTGCCAATCAAATGGGGGAAAATGCTATCTCAAAGAAATTTAACTTGCATTCTTCTCTTGAGTGAGGTTGGATTTTTTTCATGTGATTAAGAGCCATTTACTTTCTTTTCTGTGAACTCCCCTCATTGTTTTTTTATTGAGTTGTAGGATTTTTTTCTTATTAACTTCTGAAAGTTCTCTGTGCTAGGGAGATTAACCCTTTGTCTATCATAAGTGTTGGAACTATTTATTCCTTGTTAATCATCTGTCTTTTGACTATGTTCATGGCACTTTTTGCCAAACCAAAGTTTTTCATAATGTGGCTTTTGGATTTTGAACAGGAGTTAGAATGGCCTTATTTACTCTAAGATTAAAAAGGATTTTTTCCCATGTTTTCTTCTTGTTCTTATATATTCATATCTTTCTTCATTTGGATTTAATTCTAGTATAGTGTAAGGTATGGACCCAATTTTATGTTTTTTCAGATGGGTATATTTTTGTCCCAATGCCATTTATTGAATAATTGATCTTTATCCCTGGTGACTTCCCAAAATTATTTGGGTGTATTTCTGGGTTTAACGTTATATATATCATTAGTCTGTATATTCATATTTCAGTGACACACTGCTTTATTGAGGCTTTTATTTAAAAAAATTTTTTTAAAACTCATGACCCCAAGAGTCAGATGCACTACTGACTGAGACAGGCAGGTGCCCCTTTAATGAGGCTTTTAAATATGTTTTCTTATTTGGTAGGTCTAGTTGCCAGCTCCCTCCCTATTACTCTTTACTTTCAAAGTTTTCCTGAAAGATTCTTTCTTTTAATTCTTCTTGATTATTTCCTAGAGGTAAATTAGAATCACTTCATCTAGTTAAAAATAATTATTGGCGTTTTATAGGAATTGTATTTAAATTTGTAAATTAACTTAGGGAGCATTGACATCTCTTTGATGTTAAATCCACTTTTCCAAGAATATGTTTTTCTCCATGTGTTTAAGTGTTCTTTTGTGCCATTCAGGGATTATTCAAAGTTTTATTCACGTCAATCTTGTGCAGTTCTTATGAAAGTTTATTGCTAGGTATTATGTCATTTTATTTATTTATTTATTTATTTATTTATTTATTTATCTATCTATCCTGTAAGTATCCTTGTATACTATTGATCTTTTATACCATTTCGTTATATCTTCTAATTGGTTTTTATTTAGATACATGATAGCTATATATTTTCTTCATTTTGATTATTGGTTTTTGCTGAATGCTCTTATTGTTTGTATAGTTTTTCAGACAATCCCTCCTGCTTTTGACCTCATGTGTAAGTGAGAAGTAAAATTCTGTTGTGTGAAGACACTGAGGTTTTGGTCTTGGAGCATTTCCTAGTTATCCTGACAGAAACTGGTAATTTAAAAAGAAAGAAAGAAAGAAAAGGGGGCACTTGGGTGGCTCAGTCGGTTAAGCATCTGACTTTAGCTCAGGTCAGGATCATGGGTTTGTGAGTTTGAACCCCACTTCGGGCCCTCTGCTGTTAGCAGGGAGACCGCTTTGGATCCTCTGTCCCATTCTCTCTCTCACAAAATAAGGAAATAAAACTTAAAAAAAAAAAGAACAATAAAAAAAAGAAAAGATGCTCAACACACAAATATATTAGGGTAAAATTCTGTGGGGGCAGTGGAAGGAGAAAAAGGAGCAATTAAACTTTTAGTTATAGAATTTACTCATGTCTTTTTTAAATGGAAAAAAAATGCGAATTGAATCACCATAGTGTTTATATTCTCATGGATGTTTTAAAAAGTAACGTTTTTTTTTACAACTGTCAACATTTACAGCTTGCCAGGAATCATCTCCTTTGAGACTACTTTAATCTGTACCCAGAACTCTTAACAGATATGCTGGGTAGAGTCTTTAGGAACTGTATGTAGTGAGTGTCCCTCCAGATCCGGTTGTTACCTGCACAGTCAGCAAGATAAACTGCTGGTTTCTTTCTGTTGAGTACAGGCCCACAGGATTGTCCAACTCTCTTCAGACCCTTACAAGAGACCCATCTCAGACTGCATCTCAGGATTCCTCCACCTTTCTCCACAGCCGACTCACGGACTCTCAGTTCAGGCTAGGACCTTGTAGGTTCTGTTAATGTCGTGCAAGTAGCTAGAGGTGTTCTGGGAAAACTAAAACTCAGAACTCCCCCTTTAAAAGCAAGCGCTTTGACGCCAGATGTTGGGGTTTGAATCCTTAGTGGGCTTTCTAATAGCGTGTTTTTGAAAGCTTGTCAGCCTTTTTGTGTCTTAATTCCCTCAATTGTAAAATGATTTATCACAAATATTAAATGACTTAAGGAATGCAGAGCACTGGAAACAATGATTGGCAGAGTGAATGCAGTCAGTGCCCATGCCTGCAGCCTCTACGTGGTGCCCCAGCGTCGCTGGGATGTGCTTTGTTGCGACGGTCCTTAGGGTGTTCAAGGCCGGGCTCCCATGCCGCTCTGTGGGATAGCACTTCACCTGCACGCCACCACACCAGCCCTGGCTGGGGGTGCTGAGTGAGCCTTCTACTCAGTTGCCACCACTGGGCATCACAGCCAGGACCGGGTCACACACCACTACTGCACCTTTGCCGTCTGCATTTACACACAGGTTCCTGCAGTACAGTGGCAGGATCGTACGTATTTTAAAAATACGAAATGAAATGCATTTTTTCTAAGAAATCAGTACAATTCTGTAATCAGTACAATTCTGTTCCTATACGTTCTTTCCATATTGCATTAGAAAGGCAAAAATGGCGCGAGGAAAAAGTCCATAGTAAGCACCTATTCCTTAAGGTCAACACAGACGTTCCCACCTGCGCCGCTAGCTGCTAGGGCTTCTCGCCCTACAAGCTCCGCACGCCGGGACCCTGGGGTAGCCCAGCCAGGGGTCGCACCACGCGGTGCTCCCCGCAGACTCCATCCGGGCGTCTCTCAGACGCCAGCGGGAGCGAGCACGCCGCCACCCCAGTCCGGACGGAGCCATACAGTCACGTGCCCGGCGCGTCCCCGCCGCGGCGCGCTCCAGGCGGAAGTGAGGTCGGTGGCTCGGTGGCTGCGCAGCGTCGGCGGGGAGCGCGGGCTGCGGAGAGGCGGGCCGGGCGGAGCGGAGCGACTGGAAGCGCGGGCCGGGGAGGCGGCGGCGGCGGCGGCGGAGACGGGGGCCTCGCGGCTCAGCCCCCGCACCAGAACAGGCCTCCGCGGCGCTCGCCCTTCGCCGAGCCCCACCGCCGAGCCCGCCCCGGGCCGGCGTGCGCTGGTCATCGAGGCCCAGGCTGCCGCTGCCGCTGCCGCGGCGCGGTGAGTGCAGGCGGGCGCCCCCGGGCGGGGGCGGGGCGGGACGCTGCGCCCTGTCTGGCCCGGGGCTGAGCGCGGGCCCGGGCGGCGGGCTCGGGCGGCGGCGCTGCCGGCCGGAAGTGCGGCGCTTTGTGCGGCCGGCCTGGGGCGGCGCCAAGGTCGGGCCAGCGGCTTAGGGTCGCTTGGTGCCCGGGCGGGGGGACGGCCTGGCGGCACCCGCGGCGGTAACCCAGGCTGTGCTTTGTCCGGTGGGACGGACCGGGCCTCTGGGGGCCCGAGGGAGGAGGAACTGGGCGCGGACTGGCGCGCGGGCAGGTGCGGTGTGGGTGGTGGGGGGCTGCTGCCCAGGTGGCCGGTGAGAGGTGGAGTCCGTGCCCAAGAATGTTCGCTGGATCTTTTTAAGGTCCGACTTAGATCGGGTCAGGAAAACGTATGAAAAATGGGGAGGCAGCAGGGTGTTGTTTTCTCTAACTTAGATTTGGGATTCTTGTGGTTGCAGTCATTTCGAATGTGTAAACTAGTCACCTTGTCTACCTACAAAGTAAAAATGATTGTTTGCCTGGCAGAAGCTTAGTGTTCGCCCTCCAGCTTGAAAGCCTTTTTAATTTCAGAAAGGACGTTTTGTCGCCCAGTCTGGGTTAACTTTAAAGAAGTGAGTCTTTGCAGCCTGTCCACAAACGGTATTTTTCTTTTACAGCGTACTCAAGTGTGCGTCTTAATGGGTCGTATGAATTAATGTTTTATTAAAGTCGTACATGAGAATATTCGGGAGTGTTTGTGGCATGCAAGAAAAAATTATAAGTGAAAAGGTTTGTCTCATTTCCACACTTTAAATTTTCAAGTCATCGTGTAATTGAGATTATTTTCTCAAATACGTAAAAAAGTTTGAAAGTTTTTGCTGTGAGCAATAAGAGGGATCCATTTTACAACTTTGGTGAGTAAGTAGTGGATTATTTTTGCTTTGACAGCCAATTGGACAATTTAAAGCTCTTTTTCCTAATGCTGAAGCTACTGTAGTACACACTGTGAAGATTTCCCTTAAGCTTTATAAAGTGGGTTTGCTTTGGTGGGAGTGTTTGTATGTTGCTAATGTTTAGTTGTGTTTGTGACTAAATGGAAGATAAGATTTGATAGAGGTCCCCGCAGGCTTTAAGAGTTGAAGACAGCAGAGCCAGCAGCCTGTGCCTTTTGATGGGTGTCCTTGAGCAGCAGTTGCTAAAAGTGTTGAGCAGGTAGCATCCGCTCCTCCTGGCTCCTGCCTTTGGAAATAGTGGAAAGATTGGGTTCTGTGTGTGAGGTGAGTGCCTGCAGCTCAGGAGGAAGCACCATCTGCTGCTGTAGCTCTTAACTGCCCCTGCCCTCTTATCAGGCCGTGATAAATTTGTTAGGATTTTTAGTTACTGTTCTGCTCTACACCTGCCTTTCAACTCATTTCTACTTTATGGTTAGAATTGTAATGCCAAAATTGTTGAATTTTCAAACATTGGGAAAATTAGTAGTAGAGGTAGAGGATTAGAATTGGAAAATAAGAACTTAAGTGCGTTGTAAAAATATTTTAATTTTTTGTATGTTCTGTAGTTTAAAGGGAAATTTTATTTCTCACATAAACAGCTTCTTTTCCTAGATCAGTTGAGAGCACTTTTAAAACAACAGAACACTAACCTAAAAGAGTAATAGTTATTTTTCTGATATCTGTGTTCCACTCTACGTATATGCCTTTGAAGTCTTTCCACTCCTGTGTAGAAATACATGAATTTCTTCCAATTTCTACCTCAGTAGTGAAGGTAGAGTTTGAGGGAGTTGAGAACTTTCTCCTCTTTAAAAAAAAAAAAAAAAAAAAAAAAAAGTTTTAAGAGAGAACGAGTGTGCACACTTAAAATTTTTTTATATTTGATTAGTGGATATGAAAGCTGAACCCACTGGCCAATCTTAACATCATCACCACGAGTCAAACTATTTAACACTACGTGCATCCTCATGTGATAGAAGTACTCTGCATCACCTAAGGGTACTGCTACAAAAAAACATTACAGTCTGCATCAATAGATCTTATACATCCAACTTCCAGTTGACAGACAAATTGGAGGAATAGGGTGGGCAACACCATGAAGCAATCAGACAAACCCATAAGTTGGGGCATTCTAGAGGACATTTTTATAACTGTAAAATCTTTTTACAGTTTTTTTCAATATAAATCAAAATCCAAACAAAATCCACCTAATGACTTTTATGTGTAAATCTATTTTAATCTAGAACTGCCCTCCCCACCCCTCTACCTTTTTCCAGACCTTTGACTTACTGAAGAAACTGGGTCATTTGATTTTTAAAATGCCCCCTTTTGGTTTGTTAGTGTTAAATAGTTTGACTTGTGATGATGATGTTAAGATTGGCCAGTGGGTTCAGCTTTCATATCCACTAATCAGTAAACAGAAATTTTCAACAATTCTGAGTTACATATTTTTTAAGTTTATTTATTTTGAGAGAGAGAGAGAGCATGGGCGAGCAGGGGTGGAGCAGAGAGAGATGGGGGAGAGAATCCTGGCAGAGCCTAGTGCCAGGCTCAATCTCACAAAGTGTGAGATCATGAACTGAGCCAAAAGCAAGGAAGGATCACGTGCTCAGCTGACTGAGCCAACCAGGTGCCCCTAAATTCTGAGTTATATTTTAAATAAACGTTTCAACTTCATATATATATATATATATATATATACACACACACACACACACACACATATACATATACATATATTTAAAGTAAGCTCTGTGCCGAATATGAGGCTTAAACTCACAACCTAGAGATCAAGAGTCCGTGCTCGACTTACTGAGCCAGCCGGGCACCTCTCAATCTCACATTTATTGCTGTGAAAAGTTATATTTTCTATTAGATAGTTATTTTATTCAAGAACATTCAGAAGATACATATAAGATACCTGTGTGCCAAGCATTGGTGAAATGCAAGGAGACAGAGCCGAGAAAATTATTTTCCCTGTCCTTGAGCCTCAGAATCTTGGGGAAGTCTCATTATTTCAAAAGTAACCTAAGAAGCTTTTTGACATTAGTTCACGGACTTTGTCTTTATATTATTCAGGCCTTTTTATTGAATAGGAGAGGGAACTGCAACATTTTTTTTATCAGTCTTGTTATATTTTCTTAACCTGTAATTTTTAATTCATTAAAGACTTTCAATCACTCTAGGAAACATTATTAGCCTCTGGGGAAGTAAAAGTGCTTTCAGGAAGTGTAACTTCTGAGTAGTTTGGAACTTATGGTATTGAGAATTCAGGTGCAATTCTGTACATTTTTAGTGGCAAATGTACAGTAGAATTGTGTTACTGGTTTACGCTATGAGATCCTTATGGCAGGAGAGCCTTGTGGTATTCAGTGCTTCATTGAGTTATTTAAAATTTTTGGTTGTTATGAATAACATTGTTATAAACATTTGTGTACAAATTTTTGTGTGGATGTATATGTTTTCATTTCTCTTGGGTATTTACCAAGGAGTAGAATTACCAGATCATATGGTAATGCTTGTGTTAAATTGTTATGCTATTCATGAGCTTCATTGCCTACTCCATGACATCTCCTACTCAGCCCCACTTCCATAACAATATTTGCTGATTCCCTACAAGTCCAATTGCCCAGTATTACTGAAGTACATCTTGTATTTTCTCACTTCTGTGGCTTTTCGGGATCCTACTTGTCCAGAGCTTGTTGAAAATATCACCTCTGTAATCCAAGTTTTTTCTGACCATTCATTCCCCCCCTCACCTGTTGAATTTTTGCTCTCTCCCCTCACCCCTCATAATACTTTATTCCTTTATGGCTCTTAATGTGGCTATTACTACTGTTTGTTCTATATCACCATTATTCATGTTTTTTGTTTTTCAGGACTGGGTTGTCCAGTAGAATAGCCATCACCTAGGTGTGACTGTTGAAGTTAAACTAAAATGCGGTTCCTTACATGTGTTAGCCACATTTCAAGTGTTCACTAACCAGCCATTAATGGCTATTTACATGGACAGGGTAGCCATATCTTTTCTTTTCTTTTCTTTTCTTTTCTTTTCTTGCCATATGTTTTCTTCACAGAAACTTCTATTGGACAGCACTTTCCTAGATTGTAAACTCAGAACTGGGACTGTGACTTGCTTTTTTTTTCCCCCCTCTGTGGCCTTTGCATAGTGCTTTGTTTATCTTGAATTCAGTTGAGTAAATGAAATTAGATCCTGGCACAGGATAGAGGAACAGAGTTTTGGAAGGTACGCACTTTCTAGAGATCATAGTTGAGCTACAGAGATAGATGGAATTTGTGAGGGTTTCCACAATTCTTATGTTGTACATCCACTAAGAATGGGTTAAAAGTGCAGGACAATAGGGACTGGAAGTTGTCAATTTGTTTATTTATTTATTTATTTTTTGCCAATTTGCTTATTCTTAAACTGTGGGATAAGATACATAATTAATTCTCCTGCTTGCTTTCTATGGCTTCCTATTATTTTCTGTCATCTGTGTTGTAGACATGTGCCATTCACTGTGATAGCCTCTAGTCTCATATGACTATTTAAATTTAAGTTGAGGGGTGCATGGCTGGTTCAGTCAGAGAAGTGTGCAACTCTTGATCTCCGGGTCTTGAGTTCAAGCTTCACTTGGGTATAGAGATTATATAAATAAATAAACTTTAGAAAAATAAATTTGAGTCAGATAAATTTAAAAATCAGATCCTGCAGTAGCCAAGCCATGTTTTTGGGTGCTCAGTAGTTACTTTTAGCTAATGGCTGCCATATTGGAAGGCACAGAGAGCATCCTCATAGTTGCAGAGAGTACTGTTGGCTTGTACTGATCTAGATTTATCTTTTACCTGTAATTGTGAATGTCACGGTAAAGTTGGCACCTGCCTTTTGGTTTAGAAGTTTAAAAAAAAAAATTAGTTTTTCAGATAATGAATATCCAAATCACAGATGTTCCTAATTTATTCCTAATTTAGACTAGAACTTGTTACAAAGGTTAAGGATGGGACCTTATATATTTTTTTCTGTATTGAACTGCTTGATTATGAATATGCTGAATGAGTCGCGTAAGCTGAGACCTTGAGGTAGTTAATTTTTGCAATATGTCTTTGTAATGGAATTTGATACCTACAGTGTTTGAAGGTGCATGTGTTTTTTAAGAAAATTAGCAAGTACTTGCACCTGTTTTGTGCCAGATAACTGCTATTGGTGCTGCAGTAAATAGGACTGAGTCCCTGTTCGCTGTCTGCATGGGGCCACTTTCTAGTTGGGGATGTGGTAAGGGAGGCACACGCTAAACAAGTAAATACATGTACATTTTATTAATTTTTTTAAGTAGACTTTTTTAGAGCAGTTTTAAGTTCACAGCAAAATTGAGCAGAAAATACAGAGAATTCCCATATACCTGTTGCCTGTCATCCCCCCACCCTGTGGTGTTTTTATTTTTAAATTTAGGGTCCCCCTTAATCCTTACTACCGTGTAAATTGGTGTGAGTGACTTACTGGACGAGGAATGCAGAATAGTCTTGATTAAACTCACTTTCGGAAAATACTTTGGGCGATAGAATTCAGAGGAGCTTGCTGAAGATACTGATGAGAATCATATTTCTATTGAGGAAGGGGTAAATTCATGGTTGTAGCTGGGTAAGTTGAACTTTACAGGAAAAAGATTGTGAAAAAACATTGAATGGGTTAATAAAGTTGCTGGGCTGTAGCTGATTTTTCTTTTTAAGAAAATATATGTATATTTAACAAAAGTTATTGAAGAAACAGAGAAAAGTGCAAAAAGAACACTAACCCCACCCCATCTAGAGACAGTCTCTGTTCATATTTTTATATTCTCCCAGATCTTTTCTGCTTGTGTTGGAAGTACACATGCCTGTGCCTATACTATGTGCGGGTGCAGATTTGATATCATACTACATAATGCAGCATCATTCCCTTCCTTTTTCTATATAACATGTCAGTCATGTTCTTAAACACTTTAAAAAGTAGCTGTACACTATTTCATATTCTGAATAGATCTGGGTTACTTAACTATTCTTTGTTATAAGGACATTTAAATTATAAGGACATTTTTTTTTCACTGGTTTAAGTAGGGCCGTAGAGAGCACTTTTTCCCTTTAACTTCCTATGGACTGAAGAAGCTGTGAAGGAAAGTTTACAATATTAGGTGGGTGCTCATCAGGACTTCTGGCCTTCCTTTCCTAAGTAGATTGGCAGCAGCCTTAGATGCCTTGTTTTTAGTAGACTAGAGGAGGGACTCTTGCTGTCTGCTATTTTGAGACTGATGTTGGAGAAAAACTAGAGAATAAAAGTGCTTGGCTAAATGACTTTTTTTTTCCTTTTTAGTTCTTGAAATCATGAATCCTGTTTATAGCCCTGGTTCTTCTGGGGTTCCCTATGCAAATGCCAAAGGAATTGGTTATCCAGGTAAGCAAGTAAAACTTTGTTTTGTTACGGAACTTTGAGCACTTAGTAAATTTCCATGTCCCTAAGAATGCTTTTAGTTGACAAACTTAGCTCAAAGTGAGTTACACAAGGAAGAAAATGTTTTGGCTCATGGAACTGAAAAATCAAGAGGTAGGACTGGATTTGGTCAAAGCTTGATCTGGTGGCTCCAACAGGTGGTACTGGGATCTGGTTTCTGCCTCCTGGACTCAGCTTCACTTCCTCAGGATTGGCTCAGTATTGGTCATGGGTTACACTTCTCCCCATTGTGGTCTCTCTCTGGTCAGCTACTCCCAGCAGTATACTGGCTATGAGCCTTGTTACATCTGCTCTACAGGAAACCCCCATGGGGCTTCTCGTTCTCTATTCAGACCAGTCCTGGGGTGTGTTCTGATTGCACTCAGCTTCCATCCCTGGGCCAGAAGGAGATTCTGCTGGTTAATTCAGGTCTGAGGCATATTCCTCCCTTATTGGAGTCAGCTAGTCAAACTTGGGCTGTGAGGGAAGCAGTAAAGCAAATTTGGGGGACTAGGAGCTGATTGGTTGAAAACAGCAAATGGTCATCCTAGTTGGTGACATCTAACATGGAGTCATTATTTTATTTTTTTTTTATTTTTATTTTTAATTTTTTTATTTTAGAGAGCATGTGTGAGTAGGGGAGAGGGGCAGAGGGAGAGAGAGAATCTTAAGCAGGCTCCATCCTCAGCGTGGAGCCTGACACGGGGCTGGATCCCATGACACTGGGATCATAACCTGAACCAAAATCAAGAGTTGGTCACCCAACCCACTAAGCCACCCAGACACCCCAAGGAATAATTATTTGTAATGTTAAATTTTTTTGTGGGTTTTGATAATATGGTGGAACAGATAACCTTAAAATCCTGTTGCTATAAAACCTCTAGAAAATTGAATACAACATTTAGGGGTGCCTGGGTGGCTCATTGGGTTAAGTATCCAGCTTCAGCTTAGGTCTTGAACTTACGGTTAGTGAGCTCTATTGTCAGTGGGAGCCTGCTTCAGATCCTTGTCTCCTTCTCTCTCTGCCCCTCCCCTGCTTGCATGCTCTCTCTTTCTCTTAAAAATAAATATTTTTAAAAAATTGAATAAAACATTTAAAAAATGTACAACTGAACTTGCAGGGTAGTGAGTGAAATATCTGTAGCTAAATATGAAAGTGACATAAAAACCAGTGCATTTGGCCATTGAGCTGATAATTAGCTTGTCTTAAGGGGCATGTGCTCTTAGTTGGTTTTAACATCCCACAAGGGGACAGAAAGTGAGGCCATTGTGAGGCTGAGAGTTGGGAGTGGGACCCTACACCAATCTTGTTCCTCCAGAGGGTCATACTCCCAGGGAAGATGTAGACTAAAACAGTTCTTTCACTGGTTCCACAAGGGAATTTTATCTCTGCTTGGGCTCTAGGAAGGGGGAAATCCTTCCTAACACTTTATAACCAGTCAGGGATATTGGAGGCTCCACTTTGTATTACTCAGACTTACCAGGGGTCCATAATTGAGAAACTAACATAAAAAGTAGTCTGCAGCCTTCATTACCCCTAAGCACCTGACAGCAGCAAATGCAGAACTGCTATGGAGGCATATGTTCCCATTCCAGGTTGTGTGGGTTTCCCACAAAATTCTGCCTGTTAACAATGCAAGTAAGAGTCACCAGTCATGATAGACTTCAGGAATAGAACATCAGGTAGAAACAACATCACACAAACAAGTTTAGAATAATTGAAGATCAAAAAGAAAGAATGAGAATATAAGAGGGGAACTAGACATGGGTGTGTGTGTGGGGGGTGACCATAAAGAACCAAAGGAACTTAAAAAGGAATGGCATGTGAATAAAATTCAGGTTAAATTGCAGGTAAAACACCACTGAATGGGAGAACCAGGATGCCAAATAAGGAAAGGGGGGAGGGCTATAGGAGAGCAGTTAAGAAATCTAGATGTCAGAATGAGAAGATTTGGGGAGAATTAAGAGCTCCATAAGGTCGAATAGAGAGACTAGAAGAAAAGGAGTGACAGAATTTTCTGGAATTGATAAAAAGAAATTTAGTAATAAGACCTACTATCTTTAAGTCATCAGACTAGTTTAAACAGAATGCCAAATAGCTGAGGAGAATCCTGGGTGGATCTGGAGCAACGGAAATAGGCAAAACCCTATGGTATTAGTGTTGCCTGATAGTGTTTTTAATAAAATATTGATTGCCTTTCATATTCCAGTTCTGTGCAAGATACCTAAATTTTGTTCCTGTTCTTTGGCCAAAAGCAGAGATTGGCAAACTTCATATAAAGGTCCAGGTGTAGTATATATTTCAGGCTTTGTGGCTCTCTGTTAAAACTATACAACCCCTACTTTCCAGAACAAAAGCAGCCATAGACAGTACTGAGTGTGTGTTTCAGTAACACTGGAAACCGCCTCAGTAGGTTGATTTTTTTTTTTTTTTCAAAATAGCAGTAGCAGTGATTCTTCATGTATTTTTTTGTTTCTCCTCCCTTCTCTCTTGGGACTTACATTTATAAGTGTAGTAAATCTTTTTACCTGTTTCTTGTGTCCTGCATTTTTTTGTCTTTTACATTTTTTCCCTCTGTGAGCTTTAATGTGGATATTTTGTACCAACCTGCTTCCATTTCACTAATCCTGCTAATTCTTCTCCAGTTTGCTATAAAACGCATTTATTGAATTGACTTTTTTCATGTACTCCAATCTTCTCTTTTCTCCAACATACTAATTACAGTTATTTTAAAGATCTTGCTTGGTGACTGCAGTCTGTGAATCACCTGTGGGTCTGTTTTTATTGTCAGTTGTCCCTTTTTTTGTTTGTTTCTCAGCCATGTGGTCCTGTCTCCGCATGCCTAGTGTTTTTTCATTCAGTGCAATACACAGTGTACTAAAATTGGAGGTGGGCGGTCCCTATCAAAATAACACCAGTATTCTTCACAGAGCTAGAACAAATAATCCTAAAATTTGTATGGAACCAGAAAAGACTCCGAATAGCCAAAGTAATCCTGAAAAAGAAAACCAAGGCTGGAGGCATCACAATTCCAGACTTCAAGATGTATTACAAAGCTGTAATAATCAAGATAGTATGGTACTGTCACAAGAACAGACACTCAGATCAATCGAACAGAATAGAGAACCCAGAAATGGACCCACAAACGTATAGCCAACTAATCTTTTTTTTTCTTTTTTTAATTTTTTTAAATGTTTATTTTTGAGAGAGAGAGAGAGAGAGACAGAGCATGAGCAGGGAAGGGGCAGAGAGAGAGGGAAACACAGAATCTAAAGCAGGCTCCAGGCTCCGAGCTGTCAGCACAGACCCAACGCAGGGCTCAAACCACGAACCACAAACTGTGATATCGTGACCTGAGCCACAGTTGGACACTCAACCAACTGAGCCACCAGACACCCCCACTAGTCTTTGACGAAGCAGGAAAGAATATCCAATGGAATAAAGACAGTCTCTTCAGCAAATGGTGTGAAAACTGGACAGCGACATGCAATAGAATGAACCTGGACCACTTTCTTAACACCATACACAAAAACAAATTCAAAATGGATGAAAGACCTAAGACAGGAAGCCATCAAAATCCTAGAAGAGAAAGCAGGCAAAAACCCCTCTGACCTCGGCTGCAGCAGTTTCTTATTCAACATGTCTCCGGAGGCAAGGGAAACAAAAGCAAAAATGAACTACTGGGAACTCATCAAAATAAAAAGCTTCTGCACAGTGAAGGAAGCAATCACAAAACTAAAAGCACATGGAATGGGAGAAGATATTTGCAAATGACATAACAGATAAAGGGTTAGTATCCAAAGTCTGTAAAGAACTTATCAAACTCAACACCCAAAAAACAAATAATCCAGTGAAGAAATGGGGAAAAGTCATGAATAGACACTTCTCCAAAGAAGACATCCAACACATGAAAAAATGTTCAACATTACTCATCATCAGGGAAATACAAATCAAAACCACAGTGAGATACCACCTTACACCTGTCAGAAAGGCTAAAATTAACAATTCAGGCAGCAACAGATGTTGGCGAGGATGTGGAGAAAGAGGAACCCTTTTGCACTGCTGGTGGGAATGCAAACTGGTGCAGCCACTCTGGAAAACAGTATGGAGGTTCCTCAAAAAATTAAAAATAGAACTACTATATGACCCAGCAATTGCACTACTAGATATTTATCCAAAGGATACGAGAGTGCTGATTCAAAGGGCCACATGCACCCCAAAGTTCACAGCAGCACTATTGACAATAGCCAAAGTATGGAAAGAGCCCAAATGTCCATCTACTGATAGATAAAGAAATGTGATATATATATATATATATATATATATATATATATATATATATATATTTATGTTATATATAAATATATGTAATGGAATATTACTCGGCAATAAAAAAGAATGAAATCTTGCCAATTGCAACAATGGATGGAACTAGAGTATTATACTAAACAAAATTAGGGAAAGACAAATAAGACTTCACTCATGTGGAATTTAAAATACAAAACATGAACACAAGAGAAGGGAAGCAAAAATAATATAGGGAGGGGGACAAACCACAAGAGACTCTTAAATACAGAGAACAAACAGGGTTGCTGGAGGTGTTGTGGGTGGGAGGATGGGCTAAATGGGCAAGGGGCATTGGGGAGAACACTTGCTGGGATGAGCACTGGGTGTTATATGTAGGTGATGAATCACTGGATTCTACTTCTGAAATCATTATTGCACTATATGCTAGCTAACTTGCATATAAATATAAATAAGAATTGTAAGTGGTCCAGTTGATGTCTTCCTTTGTGAGGCAAGATAGCATACTGATTGAGCTTTATTTTCTTCAAGCCAGCTTTATTGAGTATGATTGACAAGTAAAAATTACATGTATTTGGGTTGTACAACATGTTTTTTTTAAAGGGGTATATGATGATTTATGTATACACTGTGAAATGATTACTGTAATTGAGTATCTTCAAATGCTATCATATTTGGAGATTAGAGTTTCAACATACAAATTTTGGAGGGGGCATATTCAGTTCATATCATGCCCCCATGCCAATATGTCCATGTATTCGAATTTCTCTTTTTGTTACATAAAACATGGTGGACACAGAATTAGAGAAGTAGGCTTTTTAGTGGGGGAGGATAACACTTGTGAAAGGTCTAATGAAGAGGAAGCAGAATCAGGTAGGGAGAGCCTCAGGACTGTGCTACACATTGCTGAGGTCTTAGCCAGCTCATGGGAGAGCTGTGAGGGAAGGATTAGTGGTTAGAGGAGGCCCTCATTAGGCAGAAGTGGCCCTGGGAGTCAGCCCACATACTCCTTATGGCTGAGCAGGGGGTTCTTTTCTGGAATAGTGATGCAGGTTCACTTTGTTTTGTCAACTTAAGATATACTAGGAGTCATTCCATGTTGGTTCACAGAGGTTTGCCTTGTTCTTTTTTATATTTTGTATAATGCTGCTGTTGTAATCTTTCATCTTGTGGGGTTTCCAGAGTTTATTCAACTAGTTCTTTGGATAGATATGTTGTTTGAAGTATTTTGGTATTCCAGCAATACTGCAGCTTATATTGATTGTGGAAATTATCTCCAGGGTGGATTCCTTGACATGGGATTGCTGCGTGAGAGAGTAAATTACATACGTAATTTTTAAAATACTGATGATTTCCCTTCCATAGGATTTTTATTGTTTTGTATTCCTACCAGAAGCATGTGAGATGGTGGTTTCCCCACAACCTTGCCAACAAAGTGTGTTTTCAGCCTTTGGATTTTTGCCAATCTGATGTTAGAAATGGGATCAGTGTAGTGGTAGTAGGCAGTTCTATCCATGTCTTCTATTTATTTATTTTTTTCTATTGGTTTTTTTTTTTTTTTTTTTTTAGTTTTAAGAATTATTTATATATAAGGAATATTAACTTTTTGTATAATTTGCAAGTATTTTTCTTTGTATTTTTTTTTTTAATTTAGCTTATGGTATCTTCTGTTCTGAACTTCTTATTTTCATGAAGTGATTAGTCATAAAAGTGATTAGGATTTGGGATTACTTCCAGTGTTTTACAAGAGTGGAGTCTAGGTTGTGTAATTTCTAGCTTTCTAGTGTTTCTGTCTCAAAAGGGAGCTAGACTAGATGTTGAAGGAAACAGTCTGTGGTACTTACTGTGAGGGGCATTTTTAGGAACACAGTGCTGTGGCCAGGAAGATTGATAAGAATAGGAAGGCACAGTGCTTTTCCACTTTATTTATTGGAGCCCCCCTGCAAGTTAGAATTTTCTGGAAAAATTAAGAAACTGAAGGTGCTACAACCAAGACCAGTTAAAGCAATGTTCGTGAGGGGCTGGGGAGGCAGTCCTTTCAAGGGTTTCCACGTGGGGGGTTTTGTGTGGCTACGGTGGAAACTTTTGGACTAGAGTAAGTAGGGTCCTGCTGTGGGGCCCTGGGTCAGGGTGGTGGTGTGAGTGGTGTGCGAGTGTGGTGTACAGAGGATGTCCTGTTGCTGGTGTTTAATTATGCTGTTTTAAATACTTGTTATTTGGGTTTTCTCTTTCATTTTAGAGCACAATAATTCATTGTTAGAAGGTTAGGATAGGAAGCGCCAAGCAAACATAATAGTAGTGTTCCAGGAACCTCTTAGACACAAGACAGGTACAGGAGCAGATGATGCCCCTGGAGGATTTATTGGTAGAATTTATGGAGAGATGAGGACATTGGATTTTGAGGGGATTGTTGTAGAGGCCTACCCGATGAGATCTAGGTCAGTAGTATTTAAAATTTTCTTAACCATGAAACTTTCGAAGATTTGTAAGTAGTTCCATAGTACTAAGGTAAGTTAGAGCAGCAGGGTGAATTGAGGGCAGGCTCCAGAGCCTGCTTGACCTCCTGCTGCTCACAGTTGAGGCCTCTAAGGAACTGTACAGGGTTCATAGAACACAGATTAAAAACTACCTTCCTGGTCTTTTTAAAATAGACATTTTAGGTCTATTTCAAGTTGAATCTGTCCTTGATGTCCAAAATGAGTGAATTTGGTAAGCATTTGATCTCCTCACACTGTTTTCTAAGTAATTGGGCAAATGGGAAAGTGGTGATCTATGAAGGAAACTCAAAATAGCTTCTGCTGAGGTGGAGGAGGATCAATTTTGAGAAAGGAAAGCGACTCCGAAGCAGAGGATTGTGTATGAGATGAGAAATGGGCACTTGCAAGTAGGGATCCCTTGGGAGTGGTAGGTCTGGAGCCCCTGCCTTGCGAGGAGACCCGTAGAGCCTACAGGACCACTGCTGGAGCAGGAGATGCAGCAGACCAAGGGCATCCAAGCTGTGCTGGAGAATGCAGGGGTTTCTGTAAGGCACTTTATCCACACCTTTACAGGTGACAGCCAGACCCACAAAGATTTTCCTTCTGGAATTCTACTCTGTTTTCTCCTTTGTCACCTTCCTACCCTTGTGGTTTTTCACTTTGGTTACTCTTAGAACCACAGTGCCTTAAATATCCCTAGGAGACACTTTCTTTGAGTCTCTTCAACACAGAGTCTTTTGAAGTCTCCTGTTCCATTTCAACTTTATTTACAGGTGAGGGCAAGAGGAATAGAGAAGGTAACAGCTTTTCATAACTAGTTTGTGACAGACAATAGTAAAGACTAGTGAATCTGGGTCATCTTTATTGGTTCTGTGCCCTGAATATAAGGAAGGCTTTCTAATGCTCCAGCTGTCACATGAATGGAGTGTTCTGGACTGTGAGCCAGCTGGGTCAGGGGAATGCCTGGGCATGGGCCTTACAGGGCTCCCTAGGCTGTGAAGAGGCCAGGAGCAAGTAACTGAGGCCCTACTCACTGCTGGTGGACACCTGGTGACTAGGATTTTGACCGTAACACTGTTTTATTTGATGTTTTTGTTGTATTCACATGAATTAGTAGTGGTTGTGGTTTAGTGTTCTTAAAGATTCATCATTTGTAATTATTTGTAATTAGGTTGCTTGCAAGTGGGTTGTGACATTGGATTTTTCCCATTTCCTTGTGTCAGTGGTACCAGTTACAGCCCCTTCACGACACAATCTCAGCATTCTCATTACTCTTGCTAAGTAGTAAATTATATGATGAGAATCTAGAATAAAACTGGTAAGTTTGAAAGACTTGATTATGACCCATCCTAATTCTGAGGAAAGGAGACACCTAGTGACAAACTGCTTAGCATACATACCCTTAAGTCAGTCTGTGGAGAAGATAAAAACGACTGGGTCTGGGAGCCATGGTTGTAAAATTGTGTTACTCTTTTAAGTGGTGACATTACATTGTTCTGTTTTTCTCCAGCTGGTTTCCCCATGGGCTATGCGGCCGCAGCTCCTGCCTATTCCCCCAACATGTACCCTGGAGCAAATCCTACCTTCCAAACAGGTATGCAGCCTGTATGTGCTGGGTGGTAGAAGTGCTTTGCATGGCCGGGGAGAATGTAAAGTGGGTGGGTGTTGAGAAGAGAGGTTATAGAATTAGGATTTGGGGTTGAGTTGATTTCTTGGTTCATAAGATTAGCCTTGTTGTTGAGTGCAATAAAAGCTTTATTCTTACTGCATGTAGAGGTCTCTGGACACTGCGTTTCTCATGTTCTTCCACAACATGGATCTTCATTCTAATCATAGGTTGTAAGTTGCAGGTAACTAGAGCCAGGACACATAGTTATGAAATAGTGTTGATTACTAGAAACTAAAGATTATTTTGTCTGGTTAATAGGTGGAATTCTATGTTGCTAACATTTTTAGAGATAACCGATTTCTCCCATATTACAGCACTTTGGTTATAGTTTTACTTCTTTTCTTTGAAGTATAGTTAACAATGTTCCATTAGTTTCAGGTGTACAACATAGTAATTCCATAAATCTATAAGTTATGCTGTGCTTAAAGTATAGCTACCATCTGTCATCAGACAACCCTATTACAATACCATTGATTATATTCCCTATGCTGTCTTATTTCCTCTGCATGAGAATATTTTTAGATTTTAGAAATCAGTGATAGAGTTGAAAGTTTACATGGTTTGGGTTGTAACCTTGTAAAGAGAGTGGGACTTTTCCTCTGTGAGTTAGCACTCTGCTGTGGGCTTGTTGCAGGCTCTGTTCACCCAGATTGGACTTTGTGATTCTGCTGCAGCAGTAGCCCACAGTGACCTGAATTCAGGCTTGGTCTTATGAGTCTGCTGGGGTGCTTCCCTTTTTTCATTTCAGAACACCTAGCCACGCACTGTTCACTTTGATAGAAAAGCAGATAGCTGTAGTGTCCTTACCTTGAATTCTCTGTATTTTGCCAATCATAAAATTCTTCCTTCTGTGACTCTTTTATCCCTTTTTCCTTTCTTTAAAAAAATGTTTTATTTATTTATTTTGAGAGAGAGAGAGAGAGAGAGAGCGCATGAACAAGGAAGGGGCAGAGAGAGACAGAGACAGAGAGAGAGAGAGAGAGAGAGAGAGAGAGAGAGAGAATCCCAAGTAGGGTCTGAGCTGCCAGCTCAGACTGCCACCAACTGTGAGATCACCACCTGAGCTGAAACCAGGATTTGGATACCTAACAACTGATCCACCCAGGTGCCCACCCTTTCTCCTTTCCTGTCCCTACTCTAACTGTATCTGTTCAGCTTGTAGCTCATAGGCTGTTGACCTCTGTGGCTTGGTCTTCTGCTCCCAAGCTTTCTCCTGTGGTTCATGTTCCCTGCCTGCGTACGCCAGAGTAATGTTCCCAGATGAAGGTTTCCCAGATGAGACTAGTTTTTTGCCACATTGACTTGTTTTTTCCAAAATAGTTTTTGTTTTGTGTTTTTGGGAGCTTTTAATTACCCTTTTTCTCCTGCCTGGCACAGAGTACCTGCTACCTTGTTGCCTATCTTTTGGGGTCTGTAAAAGAAATCCCTTTTCTGGGATCAGTAGTATTATATTATTACTCACTGAATTCTCTAACAGCTAAATGGCACCACTCATCCAGGAGATCACTGATCTGTTTTCTCTCACTATAGATTGTATTTTTTTTTTTTAATTTTTTTAACGTTTATTTATTTTTGAGACAGAGAGAGACAGAGCATGAGCGGGGGAGTGTCAGAGAGAGAGGGAGACACAGAATCCGAAACAGGCTCCAGGCTTTGAGCCATCAGCACAGAGCCTGACGCGGGGCTTGAACTCACGAACTGCGAGATCATGACCTGAGCCGAAGTCGGACGCTTAACTGACTGAGCCACCCAGGCGCCCCTATAGATTGTATTTTAAAATTTGTGTATAAATGAATCATATGGAATGTACTTTTTCAGGGCGGGGGGTGGACTGGCTTCTTCTGTAATTAACATCCGTATTGTAGTCTTTTTTTAATTTTTAAAATTTTGTAATGTTTATTTTATTTTTGAGAGGGACAGAACTTGATCAGGGGAGGGGAAGAGAGAGAGGGAGTCACAGAATCCAAAGCAGGCTCCAGGCTCTGAGCTGTCAGCACAGTGCCCAATGCAGTGCTCAAACCCATGAACCATGAGATCATGACCTGAGCCAAAGTTGGACACTTAACCGACTGAGCCACTAGGCGCCTCCATGTAGTCTTTATCAGTAATTCATTCCTTTTTATTGTGAGGGTCCTTTGTATGAAAATAACAGTTTGCTTACCCGTTCCCCAGTTGGTGAACGTATGGATTATTTGCAGTTTGGGGCTGTTATCAATGAAACTGCTATGAAGATTTGTGTACAAGTCTGTATGGATATATGCTTTCGTTTCTCTTGAGTAAATACAGAGGGGAGTGGCTGGTTCTTAAAGCAGGTGTATATTTAACTTTGTAAAAAATTGCCAGACTGTCTTCCAAAATGGTTGTAGCATTTTATGTTCCCCATCAGCAGTGTGTGAGAGGTCCAGTTCTTCCCAATACTTGATGTAGCCATTCTTCTTAATTTTAGCCATTCTAGTGTGTGTGTGGTAATTTTTCATTCCAGTTTTAATTTGAACTTACCTAACGACTAATAATTTTGACCTTTTTTTTATGTTATTTGCCATTTGTAATGTCTTTGGTTGAGTGTGTACATCTTTCACTGTATATCAGTTTTGAGTTTGTTTTCGTGTTGAGTTTGAGAGTTCTTCAGATACATGATTTGCAAATATTTTCTTCTGGTCTGTAGCTTTTTTCATTCTCTTAACATTGTCTTTAAAAGAGCAAGAGTTTTTCTTAATTTATGTTTTTCTTTAAAGATTTTATTTTTACATAACCTCCACACCCAATGTGGGACTTGAACTCAGAACCTTGAGATCAAGAGTCACATGTTCCACAGCTGAGCCAGTCAAGCACCCCAAGAGCAAGAGCTTTTAAATTTAATCACTTTCGGGGCACCTGGGTGGCTCAGTCGGTTAAGCGTCCAATTTGGCTCAGGTCATGATCTCACAGTCGTGAGTTCGAGCCCCGGGTCGGGCTCTGTGCTGACAGCTCAGAGCCTGGAGCCTGCTTCAGATTCTGTGTCTCCCTCTCTCTCTGACCCTCCCCCGTTCATGCTCTGTCTCTGTCTCAAAAATAAATAAACATTAAATAAATAAATAAATAAATAAATAAATGACTAAATAAATTTAATCACTTTCAGGTTATCATTTTGTTCATTTATGGGTCATATGTTTGGTATCATTTCTAAGAAATGTTTGCCTAACCCAGATCACAAAGATGTTCTATTTTCTTCTAGAAGTTTCATAGTTTTAGGTTTTACATTTAAGTCTGTGGCCCATTTTGGTTTAGTTTTTGCATATGGTGGTAAAAATGGATTGAAGTTCATGCATAAGAATTAGTTGCTTGTGGGGCATATGGCTGGCTCAGTCAGTGGAGCATGCGAGTTTGAGCCCCACATTGAGTGTAGAGATTACTTAAAAATAAAATGTTTTAAAAAAAGGAAAAAGGAATCAGTTGTTTGTTACCATGTATGATCATGCTGCAGATCACTCTAAAATGTCACATTCTAGAATTTTTTAGAGCAGCTCACTTCTACTCATGTTTTCTTGGAGTACAAGTTAATGTAAAAGCATACTAAAAGCTTCCAACTCTTTTATTCTTTTACCAAAAAACCTTCAGATTTGTTTGAGGCTGGCAAAGCTGTTCTCCTTGCCCAGCGTGTATAGCTCCCCAAGAGGAAGCTTGGTGTTTGTAGATCTGGTCAGCTTCCTCCTTGGGTGCTACTGGGTGTCCTCCATCTTCTCCTGTGGGTGCCTCTGGGTGTCCTCCATCGTCTCCCGTGGGTGCCTCTGGGTGTCCTCCATCTTCTCCCGTGGGTGCCTCTGGGTGTCCTCCATCTTCTCCCGTGGGATCCTCTGGGTGCCTTCCATCTTCTCCTGTGGGAGCCTCTGGGTGTCCTCCATCTTCTCCCGTGGGAGCCTCTGGGTGTCCTCCATCTTCTCCTGTGGGTGCCTCTGGGTGTCCTCCATCTTCTCCTGTGGGAGCCCCTGAGTGTCCTCCATCTTCTCCCATGGGAGATAGGTCCTTTCTTGCTACTTTGCCATGACTGCTCTCAGGTTGTTGTAACCACAAGGCTGGGTTAGGCAGGTGGGAGTAATGGCATTGTTGGGAACGGTGGCTGCCTCATTCAGAGGAGCATTTGCTGATAGATGCCAGAGTTGTCAGCTGCCAGACTGCTGGCGCAGTATTGTCAGACCCTCTGATTTTTAGGAAAAGCTGGGAATAAAGATGTATATGAAATTTGTGAATGACAAAGTAAGCTGAGAATAAAAAATAAGCTGGGAAGAAACCAGGATAAAGATGTATATGAAACTTGCAAATGAGAAAATAAAAGGCACTTTGAAGGTCCTTCCAGTGTCTCGCAGTGCTTTCAGCCACCTTCCCTGAGTCTGGGCCACGGCTTTGCTCCCATCTTTTTCTAGGATCTACTCAATGTTTTCATACTGTGAATTTAAAAATTTGCCTTTTTGAGGTGCCTGGGTGACTCGGTTGAGCGTCTGACCTCGCCTCAGGTCATGATCTCACGGTTTGTGGGTTCGAGCCCTGCTTTGCTCTGTGCTGACAGCTCAGAGCCTGGAGCCTGCTTCAGATTCAGTGTCTCCTTCTTTCTGCCCCTCCCCCACTTGTGCTCTGTCTCTCAAAAATAAATAAATGTAAAAAATAAAAATAAAAATTTTCCTTTTCCGTGGGCCTTTCATTTCACCTGATGAGCAAGCCAGAGTTGTCCTTATAAAAAAGTTAAAAAGAAGTTTGTCTCCATTTCTGTTGTTTTCTCAGTCTGCCTTCTGGTTCTCTTCACACCAGGTTTGTAGATAAAACTAACGTAGTACAGGTGGTGTGTTTGTGGAGATTGGCTTTCAGAGAGTTAGTAGTCCTAATATTGCTTATTTCTTAGTTCTTCTAAGTGTGACATGATGAGGGTTTAGAGAACTTTGTAATGATATGTCATATCTTTTGCTGAAAGATTCCATTACTCAGAGCCTGTAGGTGGAGGCATCATTCATTTCATCCTCATGGACAAGTGTAGCAGGCTGAGTACCCATGCAGCCAGAGTGGGCTGTCCTTTCTTAGAATCAGAGGAATACATTGGAAAGAGTTTGGGCTGTGGAGTTAGCTAGATGTGGCTCAAATCCAGACTGTATCACTCCTGGGAAAGTTATTTTATTTCATTTTTAGCATTTGTATAATGTTTTTCTTTTTAATATAATTTATTCAAGTTAGCTAACATACAGTGTGTATACAGTGTGCTCTTGGCTTTGGGAGTAGATTTCCATGATTCATTGCTTACATACAACACCCCGTGCTTATCCCAAGTGCCCTCCTCATTGCCCATCACCCCCACTGCTCAACCCTCAGTTTGTTCTCTGTATTTAAGAGACTTGGTTTGCCTCCCTCCCTCTCTGTTTGAAACTATTTTTTTTTCCCCCATTCCCTTCCACTATGGTCTTCTGTTAAATTTCTCAAATTCCACATATGAGTGAGAATACATATTTGTCTTTCTCTGACTGACTTGTTTCACTTAGCATAATACCCTCCAATTCCATCCATGTTGTTGCAAATGACAAGATTTCATTCTTTCTCATTATTGGCATTTGTATAATGAATTCACATGTTCCCTCAGCTGTGCTATTTGAGGATTCTGGCAAGCAGCATGCACAGTCAGGCTCCCGTTGCCCTGAGGATGCACATTCACACTTCCCCCGTTTAGTCATGAGTATCTGAAATTAATATTTATAATTATCATGTAAAGTCACCAAGAAAACATTCAATTCTTTGTAGTAAACTCTATTTAAGAAGTGATTCAAACACTACATTAGCACATATTTTGGGGGGATATTTATTTATTTTCTAAGTTTTTATTTAAATTTCAGTAAGTTAACATACAGTATAATATTAGTTTCAGGTGTAGTATTTAGAGATTCATCACTTAGATACGATACTCAGTGTTCAACCCAACAAGTGTTCTCTTTACTACCCATCACGCGTGTAACCCATCTCCCCACCCACCAGCATACATTTTTTTTTACTTTCTAAAAAACGTTTATTTAATTTTGAGAGAGAGGTGTGCACATGAGTGGGGAGGAGCAGAAAGAGAGAGCGAGTGAGAATCCCAAGCAAGCTCCGCACTGCCAGCACAGAGCCTGACACAGGGCTGGAACCCTGTGTCACGAACTGCAAGATCATGACCTGAGCAGAACAAGAGTCAGATGCTTAACTGACTGAGCCAGCCACCCAAGCACCCCACCAGCACACATTTTAAAGGGAGGAAAAAATGTTGCTAGGAGTGATGAAATAGTTTCCTTGGTTGCTTTGCCCTGCAGGGCTGGATGGAGGATAAATTGGGGAAGATTTGAATTATGTCTGTGAAGTAAGACCCCAGGTTTGTTTAAAAAATAAACTTCATTTATGGCAGCCACACGGGAGAGAAAAGCCTTACAGTGTTACTGGGTTGTGGAGTCATGGGATCTGTTTCTGTCTTGTTTAAATTAAAGGTTTAACATGCACATAGTTTACAGATAACCTCATTCTCCTTCCCACTCCTGGTATGTGACCACTTGAGCATCCTGTGGTGAGTGGTTATTTTCTTCAACTGCTCTGACCTCCCTGGACCTGGTATCCTAGTTGAGGCCTTATCCTGGGGGTTATTCTTCTCCATCATCTTGAGTTGCTTGTGCCCTTTCCTTCTGCTTGATTCCGTGTCTTAGTTTACTCTTCAGTTTTAGTGGAGGATCCCTTTTAGTAGTCTTCCAGTAGAGATTGGGAGAGTCACAGTTTTGAGATTTTTCATATCTGAGGACATTTTGTTCTGCACTCACTTCAGTAGTTGGCTTATAGAATTCTGGGCTCACAATTATTTCCTCCCAGAATTTTGAGAATATTGCTTAATTGTTTTCTAGCTTTTGTTGTTGCTGCTGAGAATTTTGATACCTTGCTGATGCTTGATTGACTGTAATATAACCTGTGTTTCTCTTTGGTATTCTGTAATTTTTTTTTTTTTTTTGTCTCCAGTGTTTTGAAATTTCATGGTGCTGTGTTTTGGTGCAGGTCTTTCCTCCTCACATACATTTTATGATCTGAATTTTCTTTTTAAATATTTTTTAAAGATTTGTTTTCTAAGTATTTATTTAATCTCTACACAAACCATGGGGCTTGAACTCAACCCTGAGATCAAAAGTCACATGCTCTTCTGACTGAGCCAGCCAGGCACCCCTATTGTTCTGAATTTTCTAAATAAACATCTTTTATGCTCAGAAACTTACTATATAAAATCTTGTGTGGTATATAGTACTTTTAGAAGAAATGATCTATTCTACTACAAAAAGTTTTTGGCACCTCACAATTTGCAGTCTCAGAACAGTGGCCCTATACATGATTGTTTCCCTAAGAGGAAGTCAGCCAGTGGTGACTCACTTGTTTGATGAGAGTGAAAGGAGAAGCGCTCTAATCATTTTGTTGTCTGGGTTGCATTGCTATGGATGGTCTTTTTAGGAAAGGAGAATCTGGAAAGCTATTAATATTTTTAAAAGACTGAGCAGTGAAGGTATTTGGTTTTGTATTGTGAATGGTTGACAAGTCTAACAATTATTTTAGGAGGCCATGTCAGTTTTGGATGCCATGTGATAGGGGTGTGTGTGTATTTTAAGTTTCCTGTTGAGGGTCTCCTGTGTGACATGGTGGGTCTAGTGCTGTATAAAACAACAGCAGCGAAAAGAAGGTGCCTAGCCTAGCACACACTCAGTTTTTAACGTGACTGGGAGACAGGGTTTTATTCCTTGAAACTGATTTGTCTTGAGTGTTGGATAAAAGGTGCGTTTATAAAAACACAAAATTTTCTGGTTAGTGTTAGGACATAGCTCATAGTTACAAGAATATGCAGTAAGATAACATACATTAAAAACCATTGCTGTCATTAGTAGAAATAGTGGGTGACTATTTTTCCAACATTTATTGTGAAAATTTTCCAGTATACAGAGAAACTGAAAACAAATTCACATTGAATCTCTTGTGGACTGCCAAAATTCCACAATAAAATCTTTTAAAATCAACTTTTATTTCTGTTTAAGTTTTATTTGTTTAATCTCTGTACCTCATGTAGGGCTCAAACTCAAGACCCTGAGATCAAGTGGCACATGCTCCACTGACTGAGCCAGCCAGGTGCCCCTACAATCAACATTTAAAATTTACATTTTACTTGTATCACATATGTATCCCTCTGTCTATCCTTCAGTCCATCTTACTTTTTGACGTGTTTCAAAGTAAGTTGTAGACATCAATTACTCTTGACCCCATTTACTCCAGTGTGCATGTTGTTAATATTTGTTTGCAGCTCTGGGATACCCACCTGGCTGGTTCAGTTGGTTAAGCATCTGACTCTTGATTTCAGCTCAGGTAATGATCTCACAGTTCGTGAATTTGAGCCCCACATTGGGCTCTGCACTGATAGCGCAGATCCTGCTTGGGATTCTTCCTCTTTCTCTGCCATTCCCCCACTTGTGCTCTCTCTCTCAAAAATATATACATATTTGTTTGCAGTTTTATTTTAGTTTTGTTTTCACATGAAATGTACCATTCAATCATAATCTCACAGGTGCATACACATAGTAGCTTTTCGGAGTCATCTCACCATCTTCAACAAAGCATACATATGAGGCAGGTGTTACAAAAGCCACCTTAAGAAACCTAGGGCCAGCTGGAGGGATTTCTGCAACAGTAGGCCTCTGGCCTCCATTAGAAGAAGAAAGGAAAGGCATTGTAGGTTGACCGTTCATTGGCTGCGAGTGAAGGACTTCACCTTCTTTCAGTGCATGTAGTTGACCAAAAGAGTGATTCTGAATCAGAGAACCTCTCTGTGGAGGGCTGTATGCCTGGGTCTTCATTGTTTTGGATTTATACTGTATTCCTGGAAGCTCGCTCAGGTTGGTAGCTTCCACCTTGTATGCAGTCCAAAACTCCAAGCTCTTTTTGCAGTTTGAACAGTGACAAAATGGTCTTGAACTTACTTGTTAGGAATAGTGATAAGTTTTTTAGAGGATCTCTTTTCTCCAATTTTTCATCCAGGTCATGAATTTGTTGCTTGTGTGTTTTCACTTCCTCAAATAGCCTCTTCTTTTTCTGAATTAGTTTATTGTATTAGGATCAGTGAGGTGCATGGTGGGCACACTTGTGACCAGTCATGTTGATGGAAGCACTGTACCTGAGGAGAGTGGCTATTCGTTGTTGCCACTTACAGTTAACCTCGCAGTTAAAACGAATTTCAGAATAATTTAGGGAAACCTGGAAGGGTCTTTTCACTCTTCAGAGTGAAAACAAAGTAGTTGAGCTTGGGAGTTGCCTGGTTTGGACAAAGGAGTCAGGACTCACAGTCAGGTCTGGGTTTGTACCTGCTCTACTACTTGGGACTGGGTGACCTTTTGGACAGTATCATCTTTATCAGCATCTTCATAATGAACGCCATGAAAGGCATTCTGTGGAGTGAACCTAGGCACACAAAGTACATGACAGTTAGAAGAACTTCTAAGACTGACTCGGTCCTTGTCAAAGGGGTATTTCTTTCATGTGACTTGAGAAAAGCATCATTTAGAGCTGGTGTACTTCCTGGGAGTCATTCATTTTCTTTCTGTCTCTTAAACTTTTTTTTTTAAGTTTATTTATTTATTTTGAGAGAGAGTGAACAGGGAGGATCAGAGAGAGAGAGGGAGAGAGAATCCCAAGTAGGCTCTGCACTTTTAGCGCAGAGTCTGATGTGGGGCTCTATCTAATAAACAGTGAGATTACGATCTGAGCCAAAATCAAGAGTCAGACCCTTAACTGACTGAGCCACCCACACGCCCCTCTCTCTTAAATTAATGACAAAATATATGTACACTTCTAACCACAGTCCAATAATGTAATTAAAATTTTTCAACTTTTTAAAGTTTATTTAAAAAAACTTTTTTATTTAAAAAAAATTTTTTTTAATGTTGATTCTGTCTTGAGAGACAGAGAGACAGAACATGAGGGACAGAGAGAGAGGGAGACACAGAATCTGAAGCAGGCTCCAGGCTCTGAGCTGTCAACACAGAGCCCGACATGGGGCTTGAATTCATGAACTGAGATCATGACCTGAGCCCAAGTGCCCAAGTTGGACACCTACCCAACTGAGCCACCCAGGTGCCCCCTTACTGTCTTAAGTCAAATCTTTTTACCATAGCCCTGGTGCTTGATAATTCCTCCCCCCCCCCCAACTTTATTTTGCTGTGATAAACACTGTGATGAGCATTTTTACAGTTGAGTCTGTTCCAATCTATGCTTTTTTTTGGTGGACTTACGGGATATAAAGACAGACATACTTTTAATGCTAGATTGTGCTCTAGACGTGTACCCATTTGTATTCCTACAGAACAGGTATATCTTTTCTGTTCCTGTGTTGAGTATACTATCAGTAGAACTTTCTCCTTGTTTTTTTCCTTCTCCCCCAAAGGCCCCATGCTCCTACCCCACACACACATACATGTATCAGGTCTGGAAATGAGGTCAGATCTTTGTGGAGGATGGACTGGTCCATAGTGGTGTCACATCTTGACTGCGGTCAGGGCTAGAACACTGCTTGGTTCCTCCCTGTGCCAGGCCAAAAGTGGGTTTGAATTAAAGCCTTTTTTTCTTTTCTTTTTAAATTTTATGTTAGTTTCAGGTGTATGACATAGTGATCCAGTTCTGTCTGTGTGCTATACAGCACAATAAGTGTATTCATCATCTCTCATCGTACAGTGTTATTACAATGTTACTGACTGTATTCTTTGAGCTGTACTTTTTATTCCTCTCCATGACTTAACTTATTTTATAACTGGAAGTTAGTACTTCTGAATCCTCCTCACCTTTTCAACCTATTACCATTGCCTGCCCAGCCCAGCAACCACCACTTTGTTCTCTATTTATGAGTCTGTTTCTGGTTTTTGTTTTGTTTTGTTTTTTAGATTGCACATATAAGTGAAATCACATGGATCTTATGGTATTTGCCTTTCTCTGTCTAACTTACTTCACTTAACATAATGCTCTCTAGGTCCATTTGTGTTACTGGAAATGACATCTCATTCTTTTTTTTTGTAGTTGAGTAATATTCCACTGTGTGTGTGTGTGTGTGTGTGTGTGAGAGAGAGAGAGAGAGAGAGAGAGAGAGAGAGAGAGTGTGTGTGTGTGTGTGTGTGTGTGTGTGTGTGTGTGGGGCTGTATGTGTACATACATATACATGACATCTTTATCTGTTCTGTCTTTGGGTACTTGGGTTGCTTCCGTATGTTGGTATTGTATATAATGCTACAATAAAAATAGGAGTGTATGTATCTTTCCAAACTAGTGTTTTCATTTTCTTTGGGTAAATACCTAGTAGGGGAATTATTAGATCACATGGTATTTCTGTTTTTAATTTTCTGAAGAACCTCCATACTGTTTTCTGTACTGGCAGCACCAATTTACATTCCCACCACCAAGGTGTACCAGTGTTCCCTTTGCTCCACCTCCTCACCACCTCTTACTGTTTCTTGTCTTTTTGTTAGTAGCCATTCTGATTGGTGTGAAGTGATATCTCATTTCACAAAGTGGTTTTGATTGCATTTCCCTGATGTGAATGATGTTAAGCATCTTTTCATGTGTCTGTTAGCCATTTGATCTCTTCTTTGGGAAACTGTCTATTCAGGTCTTCTGCCCACTGTTCAGTTGGGTGCTTTTATTTTGGCGTTCTTTGTGTATTTTGGATATTAATCCTTATCAGATTTATTTGCAGATCTCCTCTCCTTCAGTAGTTTGGTTGTCTTTTGTTTTGTTGATTGTTTCCTTTGCTTTGCAGAAGCTTTTTAGTTTGATGTAGTCCTAATTTATTTTTGCTTTTGTTTCCCTTGCCTAAGAGATCCATAAGTATGCTGCTAAGGCTAATGTCCAAGAGATTATTGCCTGTTTTCTTTTAGGAGTTTTAAGGTTTCAGGTCTCACATTTAGGTCTTTAATCCATTTTGAGTTTATTTTTGTGGCTAGTTTACGAAAGTGGTCCAATTTCATTCTTTTGCACGTAGCTGCCCAATTTTCCCAACACCATTTGTTGAAAAGACTGTCTTTTTCCCACTGTATATTCTTGCCTCCTTTGTTGTAGATTAATTGGCCATATAAATGTAGGTTTATTTCTGGGCTCTTTATCCTGTTCCATTGATCTGTGTGTCTGTTTTTGTGCCAGTATCACACCATTTTGGTTACAGCTTTGTGTAGTATATCTTGAAATCTAGGATTGTGATACCTCCAGCTTTGTTCTTCTTTCTCAAGATTGCTGTGGCTGTTTGGGGGTCTTTTGTGGTTCCATACACAAATTTTAGAATTGTTTGTTCTAGTTATGTGAAAAATGCTGTTGGTATTTTGATGGGGATTGCATTGAATTTGTAGATTGCTGTCAGTAGTATGGACATTTTAATGATACTGATTCTTCCAGTACATGAGTGTGGTGTCTCTTTCCATTTATTTGTGTTGTCATCAGTTTTTTTTCATCAGTTTGTCCTACAGTTCTCAGAGTATACGGTCTTTTACCCTTTTGGTTACATTTATTTCTGGATATTTTACTGTTTTTGGTGCTGGTGTTGTAAATGGGATGGTTTTCTGAATTTCTCTTTCTGCTACTTTGTTATCAGTGTATATAAATGCAACAGGTTTCTGTGTATTTTATGTCCTGCAATTTTACTGAATTCATTAATTCGTTATAATTTTTTTTTTTTTTTTTTTTTTTTTTTTTTTTTTTTACTTTATTTTAGAGAGCGTGAGCTGGGGAGAGGGACACAGAGAGGGAGGGAGGAGGGTAGAGAAAGTGAGAAAGAGGGAGAATATTCCAAGCAGGCTCCATGCTCAGTGCGGAGCCCACAGCCGGGCTTAATCCCTTGACCCTGGGATCATGACCTGAGCTGAAATCAAGAGCTGGATGGATGCTCAACCGACTGAGCCACCCAGGCACCCCAATGAATTCATCTATTCTAACAGTTTTGGTGGAGTCTTTAGTTTTTGTATATAGTGTCATGTCAGCTGCAAATAGTGATAGTTTTACTTTTTCCTTACCAGTAGGGATGCCTTTTATTTCTTACCTGGTTGCTGTCGCTAGTACTTCTATTAATGTGTTGAATAAAAGTGGTAAGAGGGGAGGGGACATCCTTGTCTTGATCCTGATCTTAGAGGAAATCTCTTGGGTTTTCACTGGCCACTGGCTTCTTTGTTTCAGGTTACACTCCTGGCACACCTTACAAAGTGTCCTGTTCCCCCACCAGCGGGGCAGTGCCACCATACTCCTCCTCCCCCAACCCCTACCAGACTGCTGTGTACCCTGTGCGAAGTGCCTACCCCCAGCAGAGCCCCTATGCACAGGTAGGCCTGGGTGTGCTATGGGTCCCTTAATTAAGTGCTCTTGGGCATTGTGTGTGTGGGAAGGGTTGGTTCTCTCTGGACTCTGACCCATGAAGTGTGGAGCCCTGTGGTATTTGTCTCTCTTCCTCCCTGCAGCAGGGCACGTACTACACACAGCCCCTGTATGCAGCACCCCCTCATGTCATCCACCACACCACGGTGGTGCAGCCCAACGGCATGCCAGCAACAGTGTACCCTGCTCCCATCCCTCCACCTAGAGGCAATGGCGTCACCATGGGCATGGTGGCTGGGACCACTATGGCCATGTCAGCAGGTGAGTCCTTGACCCTGGGTTGCCTGTTTTATGAGAGCCAGGAGAAGGGAGAGCTCACTAATTCTCTGACCCTTGGTTTGATTTTTCAATGGCTTGAGTTGTGTGGAAGGATATACTCTTTGGGAAAGGAACAGCATATGATCCTTCTTTCCCTTCCTTTTATTTCTTCCCCTTCTTCTTTTGGTTGAGAGGACAGGTGTGACTAGCCAAGAACCAAGTACCTTCCCCATAGGGCATGAGTGGATAGTGATCAATGTATTAGACAGGTGAGCTGAGCCCTTAGCAGTAGGGCTGAGGGGCATACCAGTGAACATACCAAGCTTGGGCAGAAGGTGATCACTTTGTATCTGGGTGGGCTGGCCTTCCTGATAACTCCCCTTTAGTGTAGGCTGCAGGGCAAGTTGTGTGAATGTTGGTGTTTGCATGAATCTAGGAAAGCTGGCTTTGTGTTCATGGACATAACAGCCTCTTATAGAAAATCTTTGGCATTGGTCACCTTTATTTCCCAAGGCTTCCCTTTCCCTTGTTCAGGAAAATACATCACAGAGAAATGAGACTCCTGGCTAGGATGTGCACATCTCCCTGTGAGCCCCCAGTGGTCATATGGGTTGTCTGTGGCACGCAGCCAAATACGGAAGATGTCATTGCTTGCCCATGGCTGTGTGTGTGTGTTTTAATATTGTTCCCTCCCTCTCTTTTTTTTTCCCCCCTTTAACTCCAATATAGGGAGATTGTGCCAGAGAGAAAGGTGTGTTAGGATACCATGTGTGTTTCTTCTCAGAGTCTCCCTTGTATTTGGTTTTCCCATACTTTTCTGTGAAGGCACAGACAGAAACTGCATGTTTGAGGCACGTGAAGGGAGAGATGGCAGGCCCTGGGTTGGTTGTGGGCAGGAAGATGGGAAGTGAAGAAAAGCAGGGTGAGGCCATTAGGTTGGAGGTTATGCTGATTTACAGATGGACTCAGAGTTGCTGAGTTTTCTGCAGATATAGGGAAAATACATTTATCTTCATGTACTTACAAGGTCATGTAGTTTAGAATCTCCCTCCTTCCCTCTCTTTAATTTTTACTATCTTAACCATTTTTAACTGTATAGTTGAGTAGTGTTAAGTATTTTCACTTTGTTGTAAAACAGATCTCTTTCACCTTGCAAAACTGAAGATCTGTGCTCATTAAATAACAGCTCTCTTTTTCCCCTGCCCCACCCTCCCACTCCCCAGCCCCTGGCCACCACCATTCTACTTTCTATCAGTTTGACTACTTGAGATACCTTATGTAAGTGGAATCCTATTGGGTGTGTCTTTCTGTGACTGGCTTATTTCACTTAGCATGACATCCTGTATATTCATCCATGGTAGCATGGACAAATTTCCTTCCTTTTTAAAAATTTTTTCATTGTAAAAGCTTATTTATTTGGGGAGGGGTGTTTGGAGGGACAGAGAGGGAGAGAGAGAGAATCTCAAGCAGGCTCTGCACTGTCCCTGGGGAACCCAATGCAGGGCTCAAACTCATGAACTGTGAGATCCTGAGCTGAAGTCCAGTGCTTAACTGACTAACCTACCCAGGCACCTGAATATCTTCCTTTTTAAGGGTAAATAATGATTTATTTGTGATTATCATCTGATCTGCAAAAATCATTGAGTATGCTTATATGAAGGGAAGGCACAGAGCCTTCTACAGACATTATCATATGAGCTTGCTGTGTTTATACAACTTTGAGTTGTGTATGATCTGAATTCTGACAGCAGTCTAGGTCATGACCACCCCTCTTCCTGTTAAAGCAGGCCAAGCCAGAGCTCTCTTTTCAGGCAGCATGGAGCTGCATGGTAACATAGGCTAGCCTCATGTGGGTAGTGCTGCCTGCCATTGAGACAGCTGCTCTTTCTTCCAGGTACCCTGCTGACCGCCCACTCCCCAACTCCTGTTGCCCCCCACCCAGTCACTGTGCCCACGTATCGGGCCCCAGGAACGCCCACCTACAGCTACGTGCCCCCTCAGTGGTGATCACCCTGCAAATGTAAGTGACTAGTGAAACCTGGGTTGGCTTTTTTTCCAGTACAGAATGGCAAATCTATATTTTAAGCACTAACAAGAAAAATGCTTAAATGCCCCTCTTAATCCAAGGGCAGTGTGGCATTTAAAGATTTGTTCTTATTTGGACTCTTAGAAAGTAGAGGAAAGGAAACCATTGAGTACTTGCTGTGTACACTATATACTTGTTCCTTTCTTAGTCTGTGCTCTAATCTCCTACTGCCTCCTACAGGAACTAGGATTCTGGTTGTGACCAGGAGTCTCTCTAAGGTGTGTGCGGCAACCAGGAGCAGTGGCCTTTCCCACTGCTGCCCTTTCTGGTCCTAGTGGGTTTTGTCCTCCTTGACTTAAATGAAATTTCTTTTTGGAGCAGCGGTGCCAGGGGTGCTCCGTGTGACCATGTGTGTCTTTCTCCCCCTGCCAGGTTTGAGGATGGAGCTGTGCAGTCACATCATGGAGGTTCCACAGCTGGTGCTGCAGGCCTCGCGCCTCCAACCTGGACTTTCTTCTTAATGCTCTCGACACTTAGCTAACACTACTCTGGCCCGGCCCAGCAGGTCCCAGCGCCATTAGTTTCCAACGGACTCTGTGGGTTGGTCTTAAAGCAATTCCTGTTTTGTGGGCTGCCTGGCAATTTTTTAGCTAACTGTAATGATAAAAAGGGAGTATTAATCTATTCTGAATCATATCTAGTTGAATGCATGTTTAAAAAAACAAACAAAAAACAAAGCTTGCTCAATCTACCTGCAGTGACTGATGCAAAACCATCATATGCAAAACCCAAAGGAATGGAAAAGCATTTTACAACTTGTATCACTAATGCACTGTTGTAATGTATGCAGAGTCTTCAAGTTATAAGTGTTAAAGTGAATTTCTTCATAGAGTATCTGAAATCCCTTGGATGATTCTTCAGCCTTTGGGGTTGATGTGGGTTGCCAGTTGGTAACGTGGACTTTGAGTTTTCAGCCATCTGTTTCTTTTACACTGACTGCACGGGAAGAGAGTCGCAGGGACAGGGAAAGTGCAGGGTGGGCCACCACTGCCTGGGGCACAGCCAGCTTTCTGGACGTCCCTTTTCTTGCCGTTTAGGCTTGCCTAAACATTGTGGTGTGGACATTCTTAGAGATGATCATGAAAGTATAGAGTTGTATGGCCAGTACAGTTAGGGGCAAGAGGTTGTCTGTGTATCAGCAAAGCAGTTTTCTCTGCCATCTCAATTTTCATTACAAGTCTCCTACACGTAGAGATGAGGTTTTCTGTGTCTTTATTGGGAAAGTCTTATGTAGAACTAAATTATTTTCCTGGGATGGAAGATGTGTGAAGGAGAAACAGTCACACTTGGAGGAGGTATTGGTTTCTCCTTTGTTTAGCTTAGAAAACCATTCGTCCCTCCCGCCCCCAGAAGTTTCAGTCCACGGAAAACATATGTAGGCATTGCTGTCCTCTACCACCCCCCCACCAACGAAGGGCAAAGATTTCAGCTGTTATGAAGAAAGTTACATATTTAAAAGAACTATTAAAAGGGAACAAAACTTGATTTGAAATTGTTTCTTGTAGAGAGGCAGGGCTGTGGCTGTGTTTCGGCCCATCCACCTGAAGGGGACTTGTCATCTGACACCATCTGGAGGAGACTTCTGGAGATGGGTCTGGGGAGGTGTGAGGGAGGGGCTGGTGCCTCTGGTCTGTGAGCCTTGTCTGCCATCTGTAGCTGAGGGCTCTCAGCACAAAGCAGGTATGGACAGCAAGGGCCCAGGCAGCATCAGAATGCATTTGCCTGCCAGGATTTATTTAGAAAGGAATTTGTGTTTAAAGTCAGAATATTGTACATAAGAAATGAAGGGGATTTTTTTTTTTTTTTTTTTTTTTTTTGCTTAAATGTGCCCAGCTTGTATCAGTGGGAGTGTGTCTGTTCACAGAGGGGGTGGGAGGGTGAGGGTTTTGTTCCCTTTCAGCAGTCTGTCAGGTGGGGGTGGGTGTGCTCCTGTTCACCCCATCATTTCAAGTGTATGGGCTTTGGTTGGGGAGGGGACCCTGCTCTTACGTCTCTGGCAGCTAGGTCAGGGCTCTGGCACTGGTTTGGCTTTCTGCCCCATTTCCTGACTGGGACACCTGACCCCTGAGCCTTTGGTAACCTTATTTTTTATAGTAAGTACCCCATAATTTTCTTTTTTCACATTTTATTTTATAAGAAGTTTAGGAATATTTTTGCATGGATCATTGTAAACAGAAGGTTCCTTATTCCTAATGTCTATTAACATAGTGTGCTTACTGATAAGTACCTTAAATTGCTTCATTAGCACTTAACCCACGTGTGTCTGTGTGTGTGTGTGGAGAGAGAGAGAGAGTGTGTGTGTGTGTGGAGAGAGTGTGTGTGTGTGTGTGTGGAGAGAGAGAGAGAGAGAGAGAGTGTGTGTGTGTGTGTGTGTGTGTGTGTGTGTGTGTGTGTACCATGTACCCCAGGCACACAGTTTGTGTCTACTTTAACTCTGTGCTGGTTATTCCATCTGTATGGTGGATGGTTTATAATATCCATGAGGTTCCAGGGCTGAACTGATCAATTAACAGAAAAGTCCATTTCCCCAGTTTAGTGTAATAGATTAGGAGAAAATAAGATTTTAGTGTATGCTTTAAAAAAGCCCTAAACATCAAAATGGGAACACACACACACACACACACACACACACACACACACACACCCTATGTGTAAGGGTGGAGTCATTCAAATGTAGAAGTTACATCGGATGCTTCATTGGGCTTGCTTGAGACATGGTGCACACAGGGTGAGTGTTTTCACAAGCACTGAATTAAATAGTGTTTTCAAGAGCAAGAAGGTTGGGTTGCATTTTGCCCCCATTTACATCAGCTCATAAACACTTTACCCCCTATAATTTTTTAAAGTCTTTTTTCCCTTTTGTGAAGGTGAGTTGGGAGACTTTATCAAATACCTTTGCATAATGGAATACATCTGTGTGGAAATCTTTTCACATCAGGGCATCAGCTACCAAATATGATAATGAAAGGTAGATCTTACCTAGTAGGTAAGAATCTGGACATATGAATAGTAGCAAAACTATCATAGATAGTAATTTTAACAGCAGTTCCAGTAAAAATAATTAAGGAATAGAACTTGTTATAAAATTGCATAATTTGATATCCCAAGCATAATTGTGGAACAGAGAAACGGCCTTTTTTTGTATGTGACATTCCTAATTTGATACTCTTTCAGCTGAATTATGGTTCTTTTGGAAGTGGAGACAGGTAGGCAAGGACCTAATTCCTCTAAACATGAACGTCATCATCATGGATAATTAAAAAAAATCTTCTACAGCCTCTCTGCCAAGGTTCAGGAGGCCTGTTTCTCTGCTTATGGAAGTTTTGTTTGGATCTGGGCCGGGTGACTTGAGTGTTTAGTGATGAGCAATGGTCCCATCAGCCTGCTGCCTCTGAGAATTGAGGCCAATATCAGGACCAGGGCCATTCGTGGGAGGCATGAAGGCAAGGCGCTTCCAGAACCTTTTATGTCTTCTGTGTTAAATCTTGTCAGACCATTCTTGTTGGTATGGTTATGAGGCCTACCAGTTGCTGTTCTGTGAATCTGTTTCTTGAGTGCTATGCAAATGTAGTATTTATAGGACATGAGAGAGGTCTTGAGACTTGGGCTAGGTACTTGTTGGTGAGCATCCTGCCCTTCCCACTCTCGGCGTACAGTGCCTTGCTCCATCTGGTGGCACCATCGCTTCTGTAATAAGAGGAAATATATTCTTATGGCATTTTGGATATGCTGATATCTGGCACATGAGTTTCTGTGAGTGTGCCTGCCAGTTGGTGGTGAAAGGGTGGCAACACCAACCACATCAGTATTGGGGCCTACTTCAAAAGGAAATCCACCCTTCTTCACCTGTTCCTGTACACATTTGGAAACAGTATTACTCTGACTGATTGGGCCACCTTCTCCCCACCTGGCAGCTAATGGCTGGATACCCTAGTCGTCACTAACCTGGGTGTTGCCCAGTCAGGACAGGATGCCTGTCTGACCCCTCAGCAGGCTCACGGGCAGTTTTAAGGGCAAGTGCTTGGAGGGTGAGGGGCAGCTTCTGGTTCTTTCTGGTGCTTTCTAAGGGTGGGGGTGGGGTTCTCTAGAGAGGAGTGTAGTTGGCTCAGGGGAAGACTGCTTAGCTGTTTCTAGCATATCTCAAATATTTGTGTTTTTCCCCTGAGCTGTTTATTATTCAGCCTGAGCTCTCTGAAGGTGCGTCAGACTATTTTGAACAAACTTGCAGATGATGCACTGCAGAGGAGGGTCTGATCATTTTGGGTAGAAAGTTGCAAAGTTGATCTTACGTGTTTTAGAGGATTTGTCTCCCCCCCCCCCCCCCCATTCATTTGAAGAACAGAAAACCCTAGGGTAACCTTAAAGTTTACTCACTTGGGACAGGGAGACAGAGGAGAGGCAGGCATCTGTTTAGGGAACCTGCAGTGGGCTTCAGGAAATGTGTGCTCCCAGGGCTGTTGTGTTGGAGATGACAGGTGTCTTGTTTGGGCCTCCTGAGCCCTGTCAGTCTCCCATGGGTCCTTGTGTAGACTAGTGGTCAGTAAAATAGATGGGCTCTGCTGTGCTCCTGGCAGGGTTTAACGTGATAGCTGCTCTAAGGAGAGGTCCCAAGGAGCCACGTGGGTTATGACTGACTAGGAAATGGTTCCTTTTTTTTTTTTTTTTTTTAATGATTTTTAAATACTTTTTTTAGACTGTTTTCTTGGTACTTTTTTTAAGCTTATGTCGGCATTGTCTTCCAGTGTTAAAGGCATCCCTCACCTCTGCATTGAACTTACGGTGTCAATCAATACAAAGGAATGGAACATCCATCCTGAGCCAGTTCCATTAAGTGTAAATTCATACTATTTTAATTTTTTATGCAATCTGATGAGTAGAGCTCAGATTTAAAATTCTTAAAAGCACGTTTATTGTAACAAGACTTGTTATGTATTAATACTGCAGTTTTCAATAAAGATTGACTTGTGTTGCATAGTGTGATTTTTATGGTTTTTGTTTTTTTTTTTCCTGTAGGTTTTATTTTGAGGTGGCATGGCCTGGCTGGAAGGTGGTGTAGTTTCTTTCTAGTTAGGACATGCAGGGTTTGGGGGCAGAAGGCCTTGTGCTGGGCCGTGGTGACCTTGTGTGGCGTGACAGCACGGTGTGTAAGAGTGTGTGGAGGCAACAGTTTGGGAAGACTGCTTCCTCAGGGGAAAGGGGAGGAAAGCTTACCCCCTGTTCCTTTTCTCTTGGTCCTGTGTCCTGGTCCCCATCCTGGAGGACACATTCTTCTCTATTTCATTGAAGAGGATGCTAAAACCCAGAAAGATTGCAGACTGCCAATCCCCCAAATTCACATTTGCTTACTTCAGCTAAACATGGACTCTGGGAGCAGTCAGGGAGCCAACAGGCTTCCAGGCCCCTGTGGTTGGAGGAGCCAAGCCAGCTGTATCCCATACCAGGACAGCTCCCAGACCACATGCTGTCCTCGCAGCTCCTTCTGAGCGTCTGAAGCATTTCTCCCGCCACCTTCGCTTCTTTCCACCAAAGCTCTGAGGGTATGGTTTGCAAGTAAGTGAGCTTCCACCACACTGGGCGATGCTGGGCTCATCCTTTCTGTTTAAGGAGAGGCCCAGGGCAGAGAAAGGTAACTGTCATAGGAAGGATGGAGCATGCAAAGGAGAAAATGCATAGACACAAATGGAAAAACCAGGGCCAACAGGTTATTTTTCATGTTTCTTTATGAAATTAAATGTGGCTTCTGGCTTGGAGAAGGTATAGTGCAAGAGTGACTGACTGTACATGCTGCTGAATTCCCTTAGGCCAGAGGGGCAGCTCAGTGTTCCCGCACCCACAAGCCAGGTCCTGGCTGTACTTGTGACCCTTCTCGGCACAGGACATGGGCTTCCCTCTTAACTCACATGCTCACTGGACTCTGGGTTAGTGGGTCAGTCCTGGATGCTGGGCCACAGAATTCAGTCCTTATGGCTTCTCACACTCACTTAGGGTAAGGCAATCTTTCTGTGTCACTAATAACAATTATTTTTCCCCAATGTTAGAAAAACAGAACAATCCAGACAGACTGGGAGCAGGTTCTGGAGTCAACCCACAACTACACGTGGACTGGTCACAAACCCTGACAGAAGTATGCAGTGACTATGGTTTTGTTTTCTTTCCACTATAAACACATCACAAGTGAAGAGGGTGTCCAGCAGCCAGGAGTGTCTAGAGAGGGACTGGGAGGCAAAAGAGGTGGGCTCTGGGCCCGACATTTTTGTGCACAGAATTCTGGTTCCCACCCTCCAGGGATGCAAGTTGCCTGGCACCACCAGCTGGGGACCAGCGGCCTGAAGGAGGGCAGAGGGGCACACAGCCCAACTTTGCAGGGGCTGAAGGCAGTCTGCCCAGAGACAGCAGGAGGAAGGATAATAAGATGTCCAGAGAAGAGGGTCCAGAGTGGCCAGTCCTCTCACGCGTGTTGGCCTGGCCGGTGGCTCTGAGCTTGTGGCTCCCAGGAGGCCCCATTGAGGTCCAGAGGGTGGCGGAAGGCTCACCGCTGTGGGCCCCTGCCCCTCCAGCTGGTGTCTTCAGTGCACCAGTGGTGGGGAAGAAACGAAGAATGGGGTGCCGAGCAGTTCCCTCCCTCAGCCTGTAACTTCCAGTGCATATGACAGGCAGAGGAGGCCACATGCTGTGGGCCTCAGGGAGAAAAAGCTGGAGGCCCACTGGAGGGACAGGTCCATACGGTGCTGTCGGGTGGGGGCTGGCTCACTTGCGGAATGGTGCTAGCCGGCTAATGCTGTGCCAGAAGGTGGATGGCTTCCTCTTGGGCTCTGCCAGTACCAAAACCTGTTGCTGGGGCAGGCTGGCCGGCAGTGCCGGGTGCTTCTGGCGTGCCAGGTAGTAGGGCCGGCTGAGGGCTGAGCAGGAAAAGAAAGCAGGGATCACTGGTGCCTAGTGAGCAGGTGTCACATGGCAGAGTGGCAGCCTCTGCTTGGTAGGGGGGGTGGAATGGGTCCCATCCCATGGGAGGGAAGTTCCTTCATGGGGCTGACCACATCCAGTGGCCTGAGCCACTGTAGAGGGGATGGCCAGGAAACCTGGGACGGTGTGGGGCCCTGGAGCTTCTCCATGGCACAGGCCCCTTGCCAGGCATTTATCAGCTCTGTTGGAATGGGGATATGGGCTCCTTGCCAGGAGGTTGTACGGAGGCCTGCCAGAAAGCAGTCCTGCCTGGGGAGGTGTGCTGTCACTAATGCTACTGCTCTGGGGGATGTGAGGGGATTGAGAGCAAAATTATCAACTGCACACTGATTAAAGCTTTGTCACCAGTGGCCCCTTACCACCACCATTTGGGAACAAACACCTGGAAAGGGCAGTGGGCAGCAGATGGGACCTACGTGCTAGCTGGCTTTGTTCTGGGGGTCAGAGAGGAGTTTGATCTTGATCAGGTAGTAGGGCCAGGCTGCTGTGGGAGGAGGTAGGGTACCATCCACTTACCTTTGGGCTTCCCAGTGGCCTGCTGCTTGCTGGCATTCAGCATGGCCTGCTTCCTCTGCAGCTCGGTGATGGAGAAGCCTGGGAGGGAGGACCGCAAATGAGACCTCTGCTTGACCTCTGCTTATTTTGAGGACTTGACTTCCACCTCCTCCCCCTCCCCAGCCAGTGTTGCTCTTGTCCTGTGCCTCTCGGCACCTGGTGTATCCTGCATCTCTCACAGGGTCTGGTGTCCCATCATGCTGCAGATGCTCCGTATCCTGCTCAGCCAGCCTGCCTTGGCCAACCAGGCAGAGGAGATGCTCAGTGGGCCCTCCCTACAACCTTGCCCTACCCATCTCTCACCCAGACCCAGTCCTTGATGTATTATTCAGCATCTAGTGTCCTTTCCACTATGGTGGAGGCTCTTTCCCAGACCAAGAGCCAATCTGGTCACTCTGAGTGTGATGTCCAGGGGCCCATGGAGAGAAAAGGAATGCAGCAGGGAGGTATCTTGCTTATGTTTGGATGGGTGAGGTTTCTCAAAGCCCATGCCCAAATCCTACTTGAATTCTTTGTGCTGGAAAGGGGCCTCATCAGTTCTCTGCAACTGAGAAGGCCCCCACCTTATGGAGTGTGTGTGGTAGAAAAACCTGGACAGGCCAACAGACCATGCCATGCCTTGGGGCTGAAATGAAGAGCTGCCCTGGGTTGTAGCACATGGCTACCTCGCAGTCTCAAGGTTGTCCTGACCTTGCATTCAGGGGTGAGGAGGGCTGGGTGGGCCCTCACAGTGGATCAAGGCTGAGTGGGGTCTCGCACCTGTCTCCTGGTCCAGCCGCACCTGCTCCCTCTCCCTGGCGAAGGCCTTGAGCCAGCGTTGTTTTTGCTCAGGCTTCCTGGCACACAGCAGGTGACTCTCTCCCGTGGTGCCGCAGAGCAGACGGAAAGCATTCTTGACACTCACGTGGAGGTCTCGATCTTTCCCGTCCTCCAGGTCCACCACCTCCAGGCCATCCATGTCCACTCGGCCCTTATAGTACAGCACATCCCGGCGGAGAAGGTCCTACCAGAGACTCTGTGAGCTCCTGCTCTATATCCTGCTTTTCAAGTCCTTACCTCTCAGGCCTCTGAACCACTCTCCTGACCTGTTTATGCCTCACCCCCTGCCCTGCAGTCAGAAGGGCCAGCGGGCTGCACACCCACTTTCCCAGCAGGTGGTAAGCTCACAAGGGCAGAGTGTGGTGTGGCCCACAGCCATGTGCTGAACCCATGCTGGAGGAGCCTTGTGCCTTCAGTGAAATTACTGACTAGCCTGGAGGGCACCCACTGCCTCACAGAGAGGCAGCCATGGAGACAGTGGGTCAGGGCCCATACTGCACAACAGAAGAGTACCAGGCCTACCGGGCCAGGCCCAGTATCAGTTGACCGGGAGGGCTTCCTGAACAGGGCCACTTGGGCCATGTGCTGAGAGGAGCAGAAGCTAATGGCAAAGAAGAGGCAATAGGAGCAGAGGATGCCAGGGCTCAGGGGGAGCTGAGGTGGCTTTAGAAGCAAGCAGAGGCTAGGTCATGAAGGAGGGTGTTCTCAACAGCACTGGACCCTGGTCAGACTGTGAGGGCCACCCCATGGTCCTCGGGCTACTTGGCTTCCTTCACAGACAGTGATCCTCATCCTGGCCCTATGGGCCTGACCAGGGAAGGGCCTGCTGTACTGAACGTCCTCAGGACGTGTGTGGCTCCTTTTCTCTGGCAGCTACTCCCAGCCCCCAGCTTCACCCCCTCCATTCCCGCTCTGAACGGCTCGTCCAGCAGGGCACAGCAGCTCTGGTACCTTCTTGCAGTAGATGAGCTGGTGGTCAAAGAGGAAAAACATCCTCTGCTGGCTCTTGGCTTGTGGTTGTGTAACACGGGTCAGCTCCCCCGAGTAGATGAGTTCCGAACTCCTGACCAGGAGATCTTCCCCCTGGTGGACCCCAAGGAACACTATGAGCTGAGTGTACCCAAACTGGGAAGCCCCCTCCACTGGGCACTGCCCCCTGCCTCTGTCATGAGTGGGGCAGGCTCCCCACTGGCCTGGTCTGCCTGTGGCCCCCACTGGGCTAGGGTCTGCAGTGAGCAGCAGGCCACAGAGGGAGGGGTTGCTCTTGAAGCCCAAGGCAGTGGTGGGCACAGTGGGGTGTTAAGGAGTAAAAAGGTGGTTTAACCTACAAGTTAGTTGTCTCTGCAAAATGGGGCCAGTGGCGGCCAGTCATGTGCACACTTGAAATGTGACTGATCCCTATTGTGATGTCATGTAAGTAATCACCAATTTTGAAGACTTAGTATAAAGAATGTGAAATATTTCACTAATGATTTTGTTGCTTACACGTTGAAACACTTTGGATATGCTGACTTAAAACATTATTAAAATTAATTTTACCTGCTTTTTTTCTGTTTCCAGATGGCTATTAGAACATCTAAAATGACCCATGTGGCTCCCATGATACTTCGATTAGACAGTGCTATGCTCAAGAATAATTAGACCTGGCTCAAGTCACCTGTGAGCCTTGTCTTTAGGGGCTTATGAAGTTTTCTTAGCTAAATATAGTTAGTACCTGAAGCTCCATCATCAGACCTCAAACTTTCAGGCTAAGCCCCGCCTCACTCTGGTTCCTCCTTAGAAAATGCAAACCATAGCCAGTTATTGGCAGCCATTCAGTTTGGGATAAGTGAGTTTGTAGGGGTCCTTAGCCAGGGCTAGGCCTCAGAACCAGTCACCAGGAAAAGAAAACAAGCAAACAAACAAAAAAACCCCGAAGACTACACCAGGGATTCTAATTCTGTGTTTCTAGGGTGGGGTCCAGGAATCTGTATTTTCATAACATTTTATGGCTGGTGGGTGGGGGTGGAAAGAGCAGGACGGGAAGGCCTCTAAATGACAGGAATGTCCCCATTAGTTCAGGTCTCTGGGTGGCTTCAGAAGGCAAGACTGGTGGATATAAGGGGCATGTGCAAGCCTGAAGAATGGAATCAGGAATGGAATGAAAACCCATGGCAATCCGTTTTCGGTCATGCTGTGGCAGGCCTGAACCCTTCTGTTGGGAGTCCCAGTAGTTACTGCCACTTGGGGATCTGGCCTGTCCCTTGAGGGCTGAGGACTAGCTCCTCCTGCTGGGCCAGCTGACCACACTGGGAGCAGCATCCTATGTCACACATGCTGGGCACTCTTGACCAGGAAAGAGGCCACCAGGCCTGCAGCTGCATGCTCCAGTGGGTTGGCCTGGGCAGAGGACCAGCTCTCCTACTGCCAGCTCCCAGAGCACGACTCCCACTTCAGCTCCTTCCTAGATTTTTCAAAGGCAAGCGTGATTTTAAAGCAAGGAGCCATGCCCCACGGTATTTTCCGAGCTGTGGGGCCCTCACCTCCCAATCCTCTATGGAGCTCTGCCACTGAGCAATCTTGTCAATGTTTTCAAGCCTCCGTTTCCGTTCGTTGATGAGCTGGGCCACATTCTTCATGGCATGTAAGGCTGCCTCCACATCCTTGAAGTCCCTGGGGCATAATAGACATGGAAGAAGGTTGTACTAGGGAAGGCAGAGAGGGGCTGTGGAGCTGCCTCCCTCTGGGGCTATGCCCTTGGCAGTTTTCACTTGTCAATGCCAGATGGTGCGTCTGGGCACCACAGAACTTAATATCCTATTTTTGTCCTCTTCTCTCATTGTAATGACAGCATGTGACAGCAGGGACTATTTTACTATGTGCTGTCAGAACTCAACACTCTGGCTGACCCAAGGCATGAAGAGCCTCAGACTGCCCTCCCTTTCCAGCAGCCTCCTACCTGTGCTGGGGGGGTGTGTACTTGAGCAGCTCAGCCAGCTGCAGAGGGTACTTGCAGATCTTCTGTACCGGTGTCAGCAGAAAGCCGTCCAGGGAGATATCTATCATCTTCTGTAGTAACCGGCAGGCCTCAAAGAAGTACACATACTTGCTGAGCTTGGTAAGCCTGGAGAGCTCCACACAGGCATTGGGGTGGTTGTTGCAGTACTCCGAGTAGATCTGGAAGTCCGCTTGCTGGGGGCACAGCTGGAGGTCAGGATGGTGACCTCCTGCTCCCTCAGGCCACCCAGGCAACTGGGGCACAGCATAGGAGAGGGAGCAGGGGCCTCTGTATTTCCCTCAGGAGCTGGGCTCAGAGGGCCCAGACTCTCTGTACCCATGTCACTGGGCACAAGCTATGTGGAATTAGACACAGGGGTATTAGACACTGAAAACTCAGGCATGTATGTGTCCTGTCACCACCCAGATTTCTCAGCAGATATTTTGACTGTATGTCAGTTTTTTTTTTTTGGAGGGTGAAATCAATGATGTTAATAAGGAAGCACTGCCAAGGCCAAAAACTAGAAAGAGAGAGAGAAAGGAGAGAGAGAAGGAGAGAGAGGACAGGGGAAAGAAGGGGGAGAAGAGAAAGAAAGGAGAGACAGAAGGGGAAAGTGGAGTGGGGGGAAGAAGGGAGAGAGAGAAGGATAGAGAGGAGAGAGGATTGGGGGGAAGAAGGGAGAGAAAGGAGAGTGAAGGGGAGAGAAGAGAGGAGATAAAGAAGGAGAGAGAGGGAGAAGAGAGAGAGAGGGAGGGACAGAGACAAGGAGAGAGAGAGGGAGGGAGAAGGACAGAGAGAAGGATTGAGAGGAGACAGAAGGAGATTAAGGGAGATTAAATGGCTTCCAGGGTCTATGTCTGTGCCCCCTGGTGTCTCACTTCTTCCTCACAAAGCTCTGGCTTCATATCTGGGTAGCCAGTGCCACTTTATCCATTCACCATGTGACAGATACGTCCACATTGTGTGTGTATTGTTTAAAAAAATTTTTTTTTCATGTTTATTTATTTTGAGAGAGAGAGAGAGACAAAGCATGAGTGGGGGAGGGGCAGAGAGAGAGAGGGAGAGAGATCCCAAGCAGGCTCCACACTGCCAGGGCAGAACCTGACACCAGGCTCAATCCCACGAACCACGAGATCATGACCTGAGCTGAAATCAAGAGTCAGATGTTTAACCAACTGAGCCACCCAGGTACCTCTTGTGTGTGTGTCTTGAGACACACACACATGAGGCACATGAGACTCGCTGTGCCTTTTTTCTTTTCATTTTTTTTTTTGTTGTTGTTGTTGTTGTTGTTCTATCTACCTGACCCAGAGAAAGACTGGGTCTTTAGTGACTAGGACTTCATGGACTTAGGTGGGAAAGGAGGGTAACAGCAGTAAGCTCACTGGCCAGTTGCTGTGATGGTCATACTGGGTAATGTCGATAAAGTGCCTATCCCTCCCTTCCAGCCCCCATCACAACTCTGCCTGCTGCATAACTGGCTCCAAATCCCACACTCACTCAGGTGCTCTGACCCCGCTACCCATTCCTGCTCAGGGAATCTAAGGTCTCCCCTTCCAGCTCTCCTGCCACTGGAGCCAGGTAATAGGGCCCTTCCAACAGCCCCCTCAACCCCCACCCCCACATACACTGGTAGTAGCCAGGAAGGAACCCATATTGTCCTTGATCGGCTGGCCTTGGCATCCTCTGCTCAACCCCACATAAATGCCACAGGAGACAGAAACAAGTGCTTCCTTACCAGGCAAGGCCAGGAGTCCATCTAGCCCACACCATCCAATTAAATCCAATTAAATCACCAATCCAACTGGCATTTAGAGTGGAAGTGCTACACATTACACAAATTCCAGTTTTCTCACTGTGTGAGGAAGCCCAGAATCTGCTATGACAGCTCTGAGGATGCTCAGCAGGTGGCCCCGCCCAGCTTTGCCTTCTATTTCCTGTAGCCCAAGAAAACCTTTCCCGCTGATGCCTAAGGCCCCCTGCTCCAAGGAGCCTTCTCTGACTTGGTCTGCCTCCCAAAGAGGCAGAGACATTGCTGAAACAGCGCTGGAGGGTGAAGGCAGTTGGGCAATAGGGGAGTGGAGCCTGGAAGCTTCTGGGAAGAGAAGAGCAAGTTGCCTGGGCTTTTAGCCTACAGGGCCCACTTCTGTCTGCGAGGAGGCCAGAATGGGAGCCAAGGGCAAAGGGCAGCTTACATGCTCGGGGGCCAGGGTGTGTGTGTGCAGGGGAGTGGGGACCACCAGCAAAGAAGGGCAGAGGGGGACTGCCTGGCTGGGAGGCCTGGAGAATGGGCCCTGGGCAGAGAGGTTGCTGGGGCAGGGCGTGCTCACGTGCTCCAGGAAGCAGGCGCCCAGCTCGCTCAGGTGGGGGCGCTCCCTGTTGAACTTCTGCTCTAGCGCCTTCACGAACGCCTTCTGGCACCGGTAGATGTCCTCGATGTTCCCAAAGATGGTGCGCAGCTGTTCCTCGCTGAACATGTCAGCACGCTTGCGACACTGCCTGATGTAGCCCTGCAGCCCATGGCCTGTCAGGTCTCTCTCTGGTCCCCCCACGCCACCCTCCGCACCTCCTGCTAGGCCTCACCTCGCAGATGTCCCGCAGATGCTTGATGTAGTCCCGCTCAGTGCTGAGGATCTCGTTGATGACGTTGGTCCGCATCTGGTCCTTGCTGCTCTGCCCCTCGGCACTTCCATCCTTGGCCCCGCTGTCCCCGGCCCGCAACGTGTCATCGTCGGCAGGCTCGTCCTGGTTCACCCGCAGCTGCAGGCAGCACGTGGCCAGTCAGTGCCCGGAGGGTCAGCCCCTGTGGCCCGCACGCGGGGGCAGTGGTGAACTGAGGCTGGGAGGAAGGTAGGCATGGCAGCCCCCTGCCCCCAACACCGGAGGCTCGCCAGCCCCTCCAGAGGCGCCAGCTTCTGTCCCTCTCCCTCTCTGTCGTCTTCTGTCCCCCTCCCCCTCCTGCGCTGGTGCTGGACTCCGTGCTGGGAGCAGAGTGGATGCTCATTCTTAGGGGGTTTCCGAACCAGTGTCTGCTCACACCAGCCCCTCTAGGGCCTGTGACAGAAGTGAATGGGTGATTGGGGCCTTTCTGGCTCTGTGACCTGGAACTAGGACAGGCTTGGGGTGGACAATGGGCCGTTTATCCATGAGGTCTGGGGCAGGGGAAGCAATGAAACCCAAGGTCTGAGAACTCTACTCCCCACTGCCTTCTGCATGGCCTTTGAGGGCACCCGGGTTCCTTCCTTGGACACCAAAGGCCACCATAGGTAGGTTCTGGGTCTCCTCCCTGTGATCTCTTGTGCTAACGACTTAACTTGTCCAAGCCTCAATTTTCTCAGGTATAAGTGGCTGTTCCCAGCTCTCAGAGCGTTGCGGAAGTTTGAGATGCCTATCCAACTTTTCTGAATAGTGTTTAGTAAATGCCTGATACACCGAGTTGTTTGTGGTGGTGGCATTCTAACATGCAGATTCCCCCTGGAGGAATCCACACACCATCGTTTCTGACCCATTCCTTTCTGAACACCAAGGGCACCCTGGTGGGAGGGGTGGGGCAGGCAGGAGTTTGTGATGGTCTGCGGGTGGAGGAAGGTTGTGTCACAATTCTGTGGCTGGCCTTCTTCACATCCCCGTCCCCACACCTCCCATCTCCAGCCCGCAGTCTTGCAGTCCCAGCACAGCCATAGGTAGGTGGGGGTCCATGCCCAGCACCTCTGACCCCAGAGCAGTTTCAGGTCTGCACTTCTGAGCAGAGCCAGTTGGCTCCTTATGGACCCAGAGAAAGCATAGGCTGGTGCCATACCCGCACGAAGCTGGCTGGAAACCACCCCTCGCCATCAGCAACACGACCCCACCACCACTCTCTGTTGGTGGCATCCATTACTTCGATGACATCCCCAGCTTTGAAGCCCAGTTCCTGGTCATCCATGGTGACATGGTCCCAGAGTGCTTCAGCACAGACCACACTGCCATCACTGATGAGCTGTAGAGAGAGCCACAGACAGGCAGATCAGTGGGGTAAAGCTGCCAGGGACCTCCTCATGGGGCAGGGTGTTCCTGTTTTCTGCCCCCCCACCCCTCAGCAGCCCTGAGAAGAGGGGATCCTGACTCATGTTACAAAGGAGTGAATGGAGGCTCCTCCTGAGCCAGCCATTCTTCAGGGAACAGGACTATGCCCTGGGCATGTCTGGACTGGCAGGGCTCATGATGAAGCCTGAAGTGAACTTGACCACTAGAATACTGGTGAGCCACAGAATCTGAGAGGCAAGCATGTTGCTCACTCCCCTGCACAGGGCACATCTTCCTCCCATCCCCATTGGACTAGCGATTAAATTATTGTTCTCAGCTTCATTTACCATCTCTGCTCTGCTCTGTGATGCTGGGGCTGAGCACAGCAAGCTACATTTCTTCTGTGCCAGCTGCTCCCTGTTAGGTTCTCCAAATGTGGCGTTGGAGGGTACCACAAGGCTGGAGGGAGAAGGGCTTGCTCCCTCCTGCTGGCTTCTTGTGGACTTGCATTACCTGTGAGGTCACCTGGCAAGCAACGGCACCACTCCTCCCAGGGACAGAGGTTCCCAGCCATCACGGTAGCTGGATCTGGTTTGCAGTGTTTTTCCAACACTGGCAGAACCGGTCTCTTGGCCCTCCCCTGCCACGTCCACCAGCACTAGTTGAGCAGCACCTATCCTCAGACTTCTAGGTCCCAAGCCCTACAGGATCCTCAGCTTTAATTACTCCAACCTCTTTCCTATATTCCCTAGCTGTAGGAGAGGTAGGTTCACCTTGCAGCTGCTACCTCTGTAACAGATACCTCAGGATTGTTCTTGTGCACTCGGGTTATGGAGTCAAGTACTTTAAAACTGGCTCATAATTCTTTATATTAATTTCTCTCTGCTGAAATAACTTGGGGTGTTTCCTTACTCCAACATGGCCATGGACCTCACATCAGGAGCGACGCTCCTATCATGGATCTCACATCAGGAGGAGATGGAATTCCGCCCCCCCCCCCCCAAGCCCCCAGGCAGCCCTTGTGCTCAGAGCTCCATTTCCTGTTGGGCTGACACCTGCTTTCCTGTAACATGGGCTCAGTTTCTGCTCCGTGAATAATGAATGGCTCTGAGTGCTCAGGACAAGAGGAAGGGTAGACAGGGGGCTATACAAGAGGTGAGATCTATGCCCCTTTCTGATGGGACCAAGTGTTGGCTCTATCACAGCCATGGGCTGGCTCTTTGGTTAAGCAGTCACTCCCTCAGAGCATCACCAGTCAGGCCGTCTGCGCCAACTCTTTCCTCCTCTGAGCTGCTTGCCTCTGACCCCATTCATGAGTGTGAATCCTCCCTTGGCTTCAGGGACCTTTCCTCGGTGCTCCCAGGGCAGTGTGTGTTCTGTTCCTCAGATTGAAATGGGAACCAGAGCAGGGCTGCAGCAAGACTAGCTGGGTCTTCATCTGAGAGTTCCAGTAGCTAAAATGTTTTCCCCAAACCCTGAATGGGCAGAGCGAAGGGTAGGGCGGGCCACCTGGTACCAGAGCCCACTCAGGCTGGAACCTTCCCTAGGGTAGGGCCTGAGCAAGCACATTCAGAAACCTTCAGTTTATGTGTTCTGGGAATGGAACCTGCTCCAAACCCTGATGAAATCATTCCTCAGAATGATTATACGCACATTTACTCTCACACAACAGCCATTCAGAGGCTGCAGATGCCCAAGGCCCACCAGAGACCACAGGCACCAAGCACTGGGTTATTTCTGGGGGGTTGCATGCCTCCTCAAGAGACCATTGCAATCATCCCAGCTAAAAAGACCTACTACAGGTATGTCCTCTTCTGCAAGAAGGCCTGGCCCCCAGGATCAAGACCTCCTGGCTGCAATATGACAAGATGAGACCAGAGGACTCAGCAAGGCATCATGAAAGGAGCCAGCCTGCTGTACCTAGGGAGCAGGCACTAGACTGGGCAGCCCATAGCTGGCACACTCCACACAAGCAGGCTACCACTCCTGGCCTTGAAAGATCTTGCCTGAAGACGAGGAAGAAAGTACTCAAGGGTGGTATGGGTGAGCCAATGAGAATGTGGGCTGCAGGTGAATGTCCTCTTTCAGGGACAGTGATCACAGGTAAGCATGTGCATCGGGACCGAAGGTGTGTGTGACGATGGGTGAGTGTGGGCATAAAGACAGAGGGTGTGTATGACATCAGGCAAATGTGTGCATCACGATGGAGGGAATATGTGACTATAGGCTATTTGGGTAGTTTTGATCCTTGAGAGGCGGGTGTTCCGAGACCCCCCTCTTCCTGCACACACCCTGACATGCACCTGCCAACACACATTTACATACTCACTAACAGGATGCTACACTTTGATCTCCAGAGAACAGTATGCCATATTGCAGGTGTATGCTGTCCACCCTCAGTTCACACCAGCTACATACACATGCAGGTCTCTAGGACAGCATGGATGCTACCTTCACTGCTGGAGCCCAGGCAGGGAGGAAGCAATGCAGACATACCCACACAGCCCAGCTTCCCACCATTTCTCTTCCCAGGTTGTTTCCTACTAATATTAACTAGGCCAGGTGCCTCCTCCTAACTCCAGGTTTTCTCAAGTGAGCCCTGAGCAAAAGCCCCTCTTGTCAGGCCCAATGGCTCCCCCTTCTGCTTTATTCTGCCAGCCCTTGCAGAGAGGTGCACATCCTACAGAGTGGTTTCCTGTATAGCTATGGGGGGAAGGGCTCCAGGTATGGGACAAACAGGTAAGGCTTCCCAGAGAGACCATGGTTCCTGACCTTTATGGACAAGCCCCAATACCTGCCTTGTCCAGTTATCCAGAAGCCCTTGGTGGTGGCGGTGGTGGTGGGGTTGGTCACGTTTGTCACTTCCTTGTCCTAGTACCTTGCTGTGCACAGGAGTTACCTGACAGACTCACAGTCTTCAGCAAATCCCCTGGTCTCCCTCACTGATGCCACAGTAACCATGTGCTCTCCCTGGGCCACAAAGCTCCTCTATAGATCCACAAAAGGGCGGCACTCTGTCACCAAGATAAAATGTAGCTCCAAGAGGTCAGACATGCATTCTACCTCCAGGATAGTCCAGAGGCCATCAGGGCCCACACTAGATGGGTTTCTGGGCAGAGGCCCTTCCTGAAGCTCTCTGTCTGAGGTACGGCTGCACAGAAGCCCAGATTCGAGTCCAGTAGGCTGAGGGGCAAGGGTTGCAGGTTCATTCTTGGCCTGGCAGTGGGGAGCAGAAGCTGGCTCTGAGACATGGGCTGTTTACCGGGGGGCAGGTCAGGAGAGGGAGGGGGCAGGATCCAGTCTTGTGCCCTGGAGACTTTGACAGGCTGGAGGAAGCCAGGCTTTACCTCAAAGCTGCTCTTGATGACCACTCACGACCCTTCCCACCCTGTCCTATCTCCTCCTCTCTCTCACACACATGCCCACCCTGTCCTATCTCCTCCTCTCTCTCACACATGCGGGCTGGTGGAGGATTCCAATCAGTCTGGGAAGGAATATGGCTCAGCTCCTCCAGGCCGCGGCCCAGCAGGGGAGAGGGGGTGTTCAGAATGCCCACGTTCCAGGGATGCAGGCAGGGCTCTACCCGTAGTAGCGGCATGCTGGCCGAGACCACTAACCTGGATAAAGCTACTATAGATGACACGTGCACAGGAACCCACTCATCTCCCCATTTTTCAACCCACACAGAAACGCATGTCCAGTTCCGCGCACACGGCAGTCACACGTACACTTTCCAGACAACCACAGACAGCCGTGTCCACAGCTGCATCCGCATCCTCAGTTACACGAAGAGACACGCCATTTTAGGTACACGCACACGCGCACGGCACAAAGGACAGGCAGAAGAACCCCGTGGCACAAGGGTCACCAAGCCCCAGAGTCACCTGCAGGGCCGCATCACCCGGGGGACGCACGCACACACTGGGCCGTGGCACATGGAGCTGGCAGAGGAGGGGGGCACCAGGGCCAGGCGGGGTCAGCCGGCGCACCTCCGGCCACTGCGGGCACTGCGGAGGACGCGGCTGAAAAGGAAGATGCTTGGCGGCGCGGCGCCACTCACCCCTGCGCGATCCCCCGCGGCGCCCTGCCCGGGCGGTCAGCGGAAGGCCAGCAGGAATATCAGCACGACGTTGATGAGGACCAGGAGCGCCAGCACGGCGAAGACCACCACGCGCTGGGCGCCGGGGGGCAGGTTGCAGCGCAGCAAGGCGCGCAGGGCGCTGCCGGGCGCCGCGGGGCGTCGCCGGGACTGCGGGGCCCTGGCCATGGCCCCGGCCTGCCAGCCCCGTGCGGCCCGGAGATCCCGCCGCGATAGGGCGGGAGCGGGGTGGCCCGGAGCGCCCGGAGGGGGGCGGAGCCGCTGCGGTCACCGGGCCCGGGGCTTCTCCAGCTCAGCTCGCGACGTGCGCGCCGCGTCTCCAGGCCCCGCAGCCCTAGCAACCGAGCCGGCCGCAGGGGCGGGGGAGCCGGGGTGGGAGGGGTGAGGAGGCTCGGGCGTGCGAGGCGGCCTGCCCGGGGCGCCTCCTGACGGGGGGGGGGGGGGGGGGGGGGGGGTTCCTAGGGGGACCTAGACGCGCTCCCGGTGATCGGGGGCCCCGCACTGACCGGGCGCGGAGGGCCGCGGCGGCGCTCGGGGCAGGGCGTGGGAGGAGGTGCGTGGGGGGTGCCTCAAAGCTTCACAGTATTGGGGTACCGGGCCATGGGGATAGGCCAGGGGCTCTGATCCCTAATACCAAGAGCTGTCGTGGCCCCCACTTCAGGAGTCAATGCATCTTGCAAAGGTCAGGTAATTTGCTCACTCATAAAAGCGCCTAGGAATACAGGGATGGTGGAGTCAGGACAGACTGAGGCATCACCCACATGGAGGTGCTCCAGGAAGGTCATGACTCAGGACTTCTCCTTACTGACCCATCCCAGCAGCATTTTGTTCCTTTGGGAAAGCAGCTGGCTTCTTCAGTGGCTACTCCCCTTCTCGCCCCCCCCCCCCCCCCCCCCCTTTTTTTAGGGTTAACTGACAAAAAATGTATATATTTAAGAGATATAATTTTATGTTTTGAAATATGTATATTTTGAAATAAAATCAACACAATCAGGCTAATCACTCTCTCACTTCTCGTGTGTGTGTGTGTGTGTGTGTGGTGACAACACTAAGATCTAACCACTTCACACACTTCAAGTATACAACACAGTACTCCTTAACTATGGTCACCATGCTGCCATGCTGCACATTAGATCTCCAGAATTTAGTCATCTGGCACAACAGAAACTTTGTATACTTTGGCTGACATGTCCCTATTTTTCCCTCCCTCAACTCCAGGCAATCCCCTATCTTCTGCTTCTATGAGTTTGTTTGACTTTTAGATTACACATATAATAAGTAAGATGACACACTTTTCATCTTTCTGTGTCTGGTTTATTTCACTTAGCATAATGTCCTCCAAGTTCATCCATGATGTCACAAATGGTGGGCTTTCCCTTTTAAAGGCTGAATAATATTCCATGGCATATAAACCACATTTTGCTTGTCCAATCATCACGCAATGAACGCTTAGGTTGTTTCCATGTCTTTGCTACTGAATAATGCTGCAGAGAAGATGGGAGTGCACATATCTCTTCGAGATCCTGATCCCATTTTCTTGGAACACCCACAAATATGATTGCTGGATCACATAATAATTCTATTTTAAATTTTTTGAGGAGCTTCCTTACTGGCTGTACCAATCTACATTCCCATCAATAGTTTATAAGGGTTTCCTTTTCTCCACACTGTCACCAACACTTATCTTTTGTCTTTTTAATAATAGCCACTGTAAGAGATGTGAGGTGATATCTCATTGTGATTTTAGTTTGCATGTCTCTGATGATTAGCAATGGTGAACATCTGTCCATATACCTGTTGGCCATTCTGTGTATCTTCTTTTGAGAAATGTCTATTAAGGTCCTCTGTCCATTTTAAAAATGGATTATTTGGGTTTTTTGCTACTGGGTTGTATGAATTACTTATATATTTTGGATATTAATCCTTTATCAGATATATGGTTTGCAAATACATTCTCCCATTCCACAGATTGCCTTTTCACTCTGTTGATAGTTTCCTTTAATGTACAGAAGCTTTTAGGCCTGGTGTAATCCCACTTATCTATTTTTGCTTTTGTTACATGTGCTTTTGGCATCATATCCAAAATAACATTGCCCAGACCAATGTTGAGAGGCTTTTCCCTATTTTCTTCTAGTACTTTTGTGGTGTCAGGTTTTTGGTTTAAGTCTTTAATCCATTTTGAGTTGATTTTTGTGTATGGTGTGAGTTAAGGGCCCAATTTCATCTTCTGCATGTGGTTCAGCAGCTTTTTAAAAAAATCCTGTGTCAGCTATGCAGGAGTATCCTATGTCAGTTCCTATTATGCTCCCTCCTGGGGAGTTCCCACTGCCTCCCTGACAGACTGTACACTTAGCCCTGTAGGGTTCAAAGCTCATGTGCAGGTGTCTATCACTCCATCCACAAAGATGTGCTCTGTCACAGTCACCATGCCCCTCTGATGGATCAGAAGGATGCAGCCAAGCAGGCCAAGGAGACTTAAAGGCAGATCAGAAAGACCTGCTCAGAGATTTCCAGGCTCCATGCTCAACACTATGGCCTCCCGGGGCAGAAGGAGTCATGGAATTTGGGCAGAGGCACGTGTTCACACATGAGTGACTTTGTTTCCTGTATATTGAGGTTTCTGTGTGTGTGTTAGTACTACATGCATGTGAGTGAGTACAGATGAGTCACCTGTGGACACCACCATCCTGCTGAACACCCCAAGCAGGTGCCGGGATATATGTGCACATGTGGGTACCTGTGTGTGTGCCAGGGGAGGGCTAGGATTACATCCAGAGAGGCTGGCTGCCCTCCTCAGATCTAAAGGTTCTGTTCCCATCTGTCTGGTCGTGAGGGGAAAGTCATTTTTCTGTTTCTCTTCAGTTCAGAAAACTAGGCTCAAGATTTGCTCCCTCAATTTCTCAGGAGGATAGTGGGGTAACAGAAGGCATCAAAGGCTCCCAGCCACCCCAAATCCCAGGGCTCCTTTGTAAGACTGTGTGACATGCCCTCTTGGGAGGGTGTGGCTCAGAAGTCCTGACTTTAGGCCAGATGTTTCATTGTGTTCCTGTGGTTCCAAGGAAGAAAGGCACAGAGGACAGTTCTGGGAATCCACTGGTCAGCACCGTGCTGAGGGCTGTGGGTCTATAGCACTCTACCTGATGCTGTACTGGCCCCAGAGGCCTGTTTTAGGGCTTCAGCCATGGCCCATTTCTGGAACAAGACCTCTGTCTCCCCTGTAGCTGACCACCTTGGGGCAGAAGAACCTCTGAACCTGGGCTGGGACCAAGACCTAAGAGGTGGCCACTGCCTTGCCGGGCGGCACCCAGACTTTTGATCCTGGTGAACTGGGGTGATAGCAGGGAACACAATGGCAACGTCCTTTTTGTGTATGTTTCATGACCAAAAAAGCAAAGCCAGAAAAGCTTGAAAGCAAAGGCCTTGGCTCTTGAGGGGTTCAAACTGGATGGTTCCAAGCCAGGGAGGGGAAGATAAGTGGAGGAGGTAGCAGGGAGTTGCAGGGAGGCACTGCCAGTGACAGGACTGGCAGGGAGATGGACAGGTGACATAGGTGTTTGGACAGATGAGGGATAAGCCCCCAGCACTGTAGCTTGGGGATGGATGAGGAAAACTGCTCTGGGTGTGCTGGCCACCAGACAACTTACAGTCCTGGCCCAGGGTCTCCTGCTACCCCATCTCATGGAGAGTTAAGTGAGGTTGTTGTCCAACAACAGGGCATGAAAAGGTATCTGGGGCACTGACCAGTATCAGGCTCTTCCCTTGGGCTGGTGCCAGAAGGGGTACCAGAGCCAGGTAGGCCTTGGGATGGATCTCCAGGCTCACAGACACTGGGGAAGACAGAAACACCTGGAGAGAAGGTCAGACTATCTCCATGGAGGGGGAGGTCATAAGCTGGCCTGGTGTCCTGAGTGTCCTCTTAGTGTTCCACAAAGAGTTTCTGGGAGCTTGAGGATGGCAAGACTCTCTTCTATCCTCAGGTTACCCTATGGCCTGTGGGCCAGGACAGTCCTGCTTCCCACCCGCTGTGCTGGCCTAATTATTGGTAGAGCTCCTATTATGCTCTAAGCCCCAGGTTAGAGGACAAGATTTATGTCTGACTGCCCTCTAGTTCACACTTATCTCTTCTCAGCAGGAGGATCCAGGAACTGTTCTTGGCACGCCCCCTCCATGCCCTCCTAGAGTGGGGACATCAGGTGCTTGGAGCAGACCTGGATACAATAAGACCCTCAGAGCCAGAGTCAGGTAGTGGGCAGAACTAGGGAAGACTGGCTCCACACATGCGCCCTTTGTTAATGCAGCCATGACCTGGCCCCCAGGGGAGATGCTGCCACCCACAGCACAGCGGAGGGGGCATCAGAAGACCCCAGGCCAGGAGCCATGCCCTCCCCTCCTCTGGTCCCATCTCACAACTGGGCGGGGGGTGGGGGTGGTGTAGGACTGGTGGAAATGAAAAGAAGACACCTCTCCTTTCAGCCCTCAACCCCAGAAAAAAATCCTTGGGCTAATGATACCCTCAGGCCTGACTCCAGCCCAGCAAAGTATGCTCAGAGCCTCATGAGGCAGGGAAAGGCTGGGAAAGGCCGGGAAGAGGGTGAGGAATTGGGCAGACAGACATAGGCCTCAGTCATGGGCATCTGGACAAGGTACCAGACCGCATGATGCTAAAAAAAAAAAAAAAAAAAAGGAACACTTCTAGGCACTGCAGTTAACTCATGTTGCAGGGTCTGGACCATCACAAGGCGCAAGGCACAAGTGAGATGCAGAGAATACAGAATGAATATGATATTGTGTCCCTTTTCACTTTTGTCAGCACACAGACATGCACTGTCTACCCCCACCCTCAACATTCCTATATATTCTGTATCCCAGGGCCTGGGACATTACTTGACAGTAATTACATGCTCAGTAAATATGTCACATGCATCCAACACACACATATACACATCACACTCATAAACCTGCAGGTGCATGTGTTTGTGAGCACATGCACTCATTTCTTCTGTACCCAGAATACAAAAATGCTTCACTATTCTCCCCTATGTCTACTGCGCTTTGGACTGGATGGTTTGAACTCCCTTCTGTTTAGGAAACTGAGATGTGGTGTCTTCTTCTGAGGTCAATACAAACAAGAAAGTGTCACAATTTAGAACATGATATGTGTGTCTAAAAAATAGAAGTGAATATGTGATTTTAGAGCAAGATAAATGTTCTTTAGTATGGACTTTTCTCTGACATCTGTTGCTGCTATAATCTCTTAAGTATGAAACTCATGTTGACCCTAGCAAATCAGCTTGCCACACATGTGAACCAGCAGTGAGTGCTGGTGTGTTCAGGGCATTCATGGTGGGGCTTCACTGCTCTTGGAAGGCCAAGTGAACTAGCCTTATTGCAGAATCACCTTTTATATCTCTTCAGTTTCTGATAAAGTGGGTCTATTCAATGCTGCCGACAAATGGGTGCTGCCTTTCCTAAGTCCCTTATACACCTGGGTACAGTGACCCTCCTGTAGCTGCCAGTGCAGCTCAAGTGACACACCCATCCCACCAGAGGAAACTGAGGCCCTGAGGAGGGGATGACTGGCCACATGTCCTCCACTGTCCAGTGGCAGGGTTGGGGGGCAGATGCAGTGCTGCCAGCCTCCAAACCCAGGCCCTGCCCGTCATGCTATGTTGCCCTGAAAAGGGATCTAGAAGTGCTGGTGGGTCTCATGAAGGAGAGCAGCCTGGTGGACACTGACACCTGCATTTGCCGCTGCATCACTGGAGAGGGGCTCCCCAGTCTGACTGGCTGCCCTCCTGCATGATGTGACATGTCCTTCCCCACAGGGGCATGTCCAGGAAAGACAAGTACCCTGAAGCACCAAGCACTCTAAACATAAGATACAACATCACCCCTCCCCCCCCCCCCCCCCCCCCCCCCCCCCCGGTCTACTCAGGAACCTCAAATACCAAGAAAGACCTTTGAACCAAACAAGAAACAAAGTCTCTAAGCAGCTAAAATAGGTGCTATCCAATTCATGATCTAAATTACCTTTATTTCCTTCATAGAGGTGCCCTCTGCCAGCAGCTATTGGTTCTCTTAGAGCACTCCTGGCTCTTGGCTTTCCTTATCCAAAACCTTTTAGAATGAATAACTTGTCAAGGGCCCCAGAAGGCACTTCCTTACCAGCAGCAAGATATGACAGACCAGAATTTCACCCTCAAGTAAGAGATACACAACTATGAAAAGCAGACACAAGACCTCTAACAATGCAGCACTGATGGCCAATCAAATATCCCCACAACTGTTCAGAGTCTCTAAAAGCTTTATGTTAGCAATCCTTCCTCACTATCATCCTCATTGCTGGAGAACCCACCATATGCCAGGTTATCTATGTTATTTCAGTTAGTCCTTATGTAAGCTTATGGCTATCCTTGTTTACAGTTAAGTAAACCAGATTTCAGAGGGTTAGCTGCTCAGAGCTTTACGCCAGGCAGGGTACTGGGCAGGGAGGAACTCCCATCCAGGAGTGGGAGGCCCCAAAGTCCGGATTCTCCCCTCTTCACCATGCTGCTCTCCACCAGGGCTGGGGCCCAAGACTGAGGAGGGCAGCCTGAGACTTCAAGAAAAACCATTATCTGTGAATTCTGCTTAAGAAGACATAATTTTAGGACATCTTCCATTCAAAGTAACTTATGAGAAGCACTTAAAGAAAGGCTTTATGTATTGGAAAAATCAACTTATTTAACTTATTTGAATATGTATTCTTTAACAAATGGATCTTGAATAAAGCATTATTCAATGACTGTTTTAAATCATTTATTCAGAGCTGGGCCTGGGGAAAGAGTTCATCCACCATCAACAGTTTGTAACCATCTGTCCAGTAAGTAGGTAATAAGGACAGGACACTCCTTGAGGGTTTCTGAGAAGCCCACCAGCCCACTCATTCACTCAAACTGTAAATTGATCCCTTCCGAGGTGTAAGATCCTGGGTGGTCAGATTCTGGTTTTGATGAAGCATTAATAGATAGTAGCTCATGACTAGGAAGAGAACATGGTGTTGTTATGGATGTGGGTTATGGACCACATTATGTTTAATGCCCCCCACCCCCGAATTAAAAGCGAAGAAGGGGAGAAAATAGGAGTATAAGTGATAAAAAGAGAGGAGTCAAGGTCTCAAAATTTCTCTGTCCTTGGACAATGCAGAAGGAGTCCTCAGTATGGGAATCAGTTTTGCCTAGAGGAAGTTTGTCACTAATTTCTTCTGCGTAGGTAGGAACAGAAAGAGAAAAAAAAAGAGTAACTTGCACACAGTTGTCATAGCAACCATAATAAGTTTTGAGCTCTAGGAGTCAACAGGAAAGAAATCAATTTTCACTTGCCTCACTCCCCTTCTGTCCTGAAAACTTCTTGGAGGGAGGGGGCTAAGCCCTGGCCTTCCTTCCACCAAGCAGAGTTCCTGCATCCAGGAATTGGGTAGGATAGACCAGTACACTTTGATTGTAGGTCCTGAGTCATGCCTGCCATTCTGGGTTCCCTGTAGGTCCATAATGGCAGAGGGGTGGGATCTGTATTTGGGCTAGCTCTGCTAGCAGATACCACATCCTAAAGGGAGAACCACAGGCTCAAATGGTGTTGTGTGCATGCTGGTGCCACTGCCATCTGCTTGGAACACAGAGCCTGTGGACATCTAGGTCTGTGTGAGCATGCTGGACTCATCCTGACAGCCAAGCCATCTGTCCCAGTCCCTTCCCTTCACCCATGCAGCCCTGACCTTACCTCATTGATGGCCAGCTGCTCACCACCCCCTCCAGGGTGGCTGTAGTGGTGGCTGGAGCTGTGCAGGTCCTCATACAGGTCCTCCTCACTCCCTGCCTCGTCAGCACGGATGGCCGGGTCCAGAACTCCATCAGGGATAGCTGGAAGGAGAGACACCAGCTGGCAAAGAGGAGCTGAGGAAGAGGGACAGGCAGAGAAGGAGATCACCTTTTTCAGGATAAATGCTCCTTCGAGAGGAGGGAGAAGACCTGGGAACTAGTTTCTCAAACCATTTTTTGCTGCAAAATCGTTGTCTAGTTGAAAGAGGGCACTGGTTGACTTTCACCCCATCACTGTTAATCACCATTCAATTCCCACCAACTCCATAAACAAGGAAACTCATATATCTGCCAGAGCATGGCATTCAAGAGCCCCTCCATCTGAACCAACATGCCAAGTCTGATAGAAGGCCCTTAAGAATAATGCTAACAATTTATTATGAAATATATATATATATATATATATATATATGAATATATGTATTTGGAGATATATATATATATATATATATATATATATATATCTCCAAAGAAATATAGTATATACATTTAAATATAGGTAGAAAATTAATAAAATGAATTCCCATAGTACTTACTCTGTTTAAGAAAAACACCAGAGTCTTAGAATTGAACCACCTGTATGCCCTACTCCAATTGCATTCCCCTCTCTTCTCTCTTTCCTTTAGGGCTATCCAATATTTCAAAGTTCTATAAATCATACCCATGCTGTATTTAGCATTTATTTCTGTCAAGTTTTGCATGGTTTGACCTTACATAAATGGGACCATCCAGTAGCTTCTCTTTGACTGACTGACCTTTCTTTCTTTCTTTCTTTGTTTCTTTCTCAATTCAATTTTTTTTTTTTTACTCAACAGCTTTTTTTTGGGTTATGCAGCTGTGACTGATTCAGTCTCACTGCTGCACAATCTTGCATTTTATGAATACGTCACATTTTACATACCCATTGCACTGCTGGAGACATTGGGTGCTTTTCTGTGTTGTTGCCAGTGTGAACGATGGCATTGCAAACATACCTACAAACCTCCTGGGCACATGTCTTAGAATTTCACCTCGGATGGTGTTTCTCAACTCTTTCTCATTATTAACCCCTAAAGAGCCTTTTATACATGGTTTTCCTAATCATCTCAATGAAAATTTAATACTACAAATACACCTTGTGTTTGTTTTATGTTCTGTGGCTCTTTGGAAAGCCACAAACTATCATAATACCTAAGATTTTTGCCCCCTTTGGCAAAATTATTACCCCTGGTGTGAAGTCATGCTCTAGGGGGCAGGTGCCCAGGTTTGGCATTCCTGGGTTGTAGGTATGCCAAACTGTTTCCCAAAGCTATTCTACCACTTAAGACCTCCGACAGTGTGTATGAATGTTCCCACCACTCTGAGGACTGGCATTGTCAGACATTGTTGACAGGCTGATGGGTATGGAATCATATCTTACTGTGGTTTGAATTCACCCGTCTCTGATCACTAATGAGGTAAACACACCTTATCTATACTTATGAGTCACTAGTATCTCCTTTCATATGAAATATCTGTGTCAACTGAGCTTGTTGGTCTTTAATGTAATCATTAATGTAAAAAAAGTTTATTTCTATGTATATATATATATGTACATACACTGCTCTCATTCTCCATACTAAATCTTTGTCACCCACATGTATCATAAATATGGTCTCCCACTTTGTGGCTTGTCCTGTCTCCTAATTTATCAATCTTGTCCTATATGGTTTTGTGTTTAGGAAACTCTTCCCTACCTCAAAGTTACAATATTTTCCTATGTTATTCTTCAATGTTTTATAGTGTTTTTGTTTTGTTTTGTTTTAAGTAGGGCTCATGCCCAGCATGGAGCCCAACATGGGGCTTGAACTCATGGTTCTGAGATCAAAACCTGAGCTGAGATCAAGAGTCAGACACTTAACTGACTGGGCCCCCCAGGTACCCCCTATAGTTTTTATTTTGACATTAAGTTTTTATGCAATTGGGAATATATTTGTGTATTGTTTATCGTGTATTGTGTGGGTTGGAATCTGTGGTACTGTGATTTATAATAAGAAATTTGTATTTGGTCTTCCACCCGGTCCAGGCAAAGACCTCCTAAAACCCTTGGGAATATCCAGTGATAAGAGAGATAAAGGTTTTTTGTTACGTTAATCTGACTTCCAGAAAGCCCCTAGGTAACCTAGGGATGGGGATGGTTGCCAGGGAAACAACCCTGAGATTAGAGGTTTAGAATTTTTAGTCCCATCCCCCAACCTACTTCTGGGGCAGGGAGAGGGGTTGGAGGTTGAGGTAATAGCCAATGGCCAATGATTTAGTCAATCATGCCTACATAATGAAGCCTCTATAAAAACCCAAAGGACAGTGTTTGGAGAGCTTTCTGGTTGGTGAACACACAGAGACTGGGAGAGTGGCATACCTGGAGAGGGCATGGCAGCTCTGTGACCCTTCCCGCGTTACTTGCCTATACATGTCTTCCATCTCATTGTTCCTGAGTTATATCCTTTTATAATAAATCAGTAATCAGTCAGTAAAATGTTTCTCTGAGTTCTGTGAGCTACTCTAGCAAATTACTTGAACACAAGGTGGGAGTCAGCTGGAACCTCCAATCTACAGCCTGTTGGTCAGAAGCACCTGGAGTTTGTGACTAGTGTCCAAAGTGGGAGAAGGGTAGTCGTACAGGACTGAGCCCTGTTAATCTGTGGGATCTGATGCTATCTCCAGGTAGAAAGTGTGAGAATTGAGTTGAATCGTAGGACACTTCACTGGTGCCTGAGAATTGCTTGGTGGTGGGAGCACACATGATAATGGGGTCCAGAACCTTTAGAATCCAATTTCATTTTTTCTGTAAAGATAAGCGATTGTCTTAGCACTATTTGTGGAATAGATGGTCCTTTCCTATGGATCCATAATGTTTGCTCTGTCCTTAAATCAAGTTGTTGACTCTATTCTTGTGGGAGGCAGAGTAATGGACCCCCAAAGATGTCAAAATCCTAATCCCTGGAGTCCATGAATATGTTATTTTACATGACAAAGAGGAATTAAGGTTGCAGATGGAATTAAGTCTGCAAACCAGCTGACCTCAAAATAGGGAGATTATCCCGGATTACCCGGGTGAGCCAAACATAGGTGAAAATATTAACTTTCAAGACTCACCTCAAGCATTACCTCCTCTGTGCAAGTCTTATTAGACATCATCACTCCAAGGACTGACATCGGCTTCTATTTCACTCCCGAGGTGCTTTGTACAGACAATGGTTATGGCATTTATCATACGTCCCCTATATATTGCATTGTCTGACTGTCTCTCCCAAAGGCAGTAGCCATGCCTTATTCATTGATGTAGACTTCTGTAAGTGTTAAAGAAATGAATGAGTAGACAGATGGGTGGGAGAATGGTGTACAGCGGAATGACAGAACAGATGAATAAAAAAGTGGAGAGATGAATAAATGAACGCAGAGAGGCCTAGAAGAGGAATAGTTGAAGGCAGAGCCTATGAGGCCTGGCAGAGCCAATACCAGGAATACAGTTAAAGTTCCATGCATGTGGCTGAATATGGAAACAGAAGCATGTGACTTGAGAGCAACATCCTGTCCCTGGAACTGACCCGAGAAAGCCCTCTGCTCTAGCCTGGCAGCAATGGTCTGAGCCCAGCTTGGGGGCAGGAGCTAATAGTTCTGCCACTGACCCACGCAATCAAGAGTCCCAAGGAACCCTCATCATTTTTATTTGATTTATGTTTTTAAATTGTTTTATAATGGAAAGTTTGAAATATGTACAAATGAAGAGATGACAGTGTAAATGAATCTTGTACACCCATCATCCAGCTTCAACAATTCTCAACATGAGGGCAATCTTGCTTCATCTTTATCCCCTCTCCACAGATCCAGGATATGACATAATTCCATCTGTAAATACTGTAGTATATATTTATAAGAGATGAGGACTCTGTCTTTATAAAAAATGTAGCTGCAATACACATCTAAAACAAACTATAATCCATCAAAGGTTGTCTGAGTGGCATACCTTCTCCTCTAGAGCATTAAAAAAACTTTTTATTTTGAAATAACCATAGAGTGTAGGGAATTTGTAACAGTAGTGAAGAGGTCTTGTGTACCCTTCACACAGTGATTACAGCTTATGGAATTCTAATATAATATCACAGCCAGGAAAATGACCTTGGTACAATGTGTGTATATGGTTCTAAGTCATTTTATCACCTGTGTAGATTTGTGTAACCACCACAGCAACCAGTATGTAAGCTTTAGAGGTTGACTTTTTCACTCAGCCAAAGGCCCTTGAGATCTGTCTGAGTTGTTTGTATTTAAACCTCATTCCTTTTTATCGCTTACTAGTATTCCATGCAATGGGTTTACAGGTTTGTTTAACTATTCAGCCCACTGACGGACATCCAAGTGATTTCCAATTTTACACTGTTACAAATAAAGGTACTATGAACAAGTTTTCATTTCTCTGGGATGAATGTAATTGCTCAGGAGTGTAATTGCCAGGTCATATGGCAGAGCTCAAGGAAGGGCTTGACCTCACGAACTGTGAGATCATGACCTGAGCTGAAATCCAGAGTCGAACATTCATCCGACTGAGCCACCCTGGTGCCCCAAGTGTTTAGTTTTTTAAGAAACTGCAGAACAGTTTTCCAGAGTAGTGGTACCATTTTACATACTCACCAGTAATGTACGTTTCTCAAGAATCCTTACCTGAATTTCGTATTGTCACAATTTTATATTTTAGACATTCTGATAGGTGTACAGTGATATTGCATCATGGTCTTATTTTGCATTTCCCAAAGGGCAGGTGCTGTTGAACATTTTTTGATGTGATTATTTGTCATCCATATATTTTTAATGGTGCAGTATTCCTTCAGGTTTTTTTTTTTTTTTTTTGCCTCTTTCCTAATTAGATTGTTTATTGCTTTAATGTGGAGATTTGAAAATTCTTAAAAAACACTTTTTTTTATCAAGTAAACTCTGCCCTCACCATGGGGCTTCAAATCATGATCCCAAAATCAAGAGTCATGTGCTCTCCCAACTGAACCAGTCAGGTACCCCTGAAAATTCTTTTTTCTTTTTTTTTATTTAAAATGTTAAATTATATATATTTTTAAATATTTTATTTTTAAAGTTTATTTATTTATCTGTGAGAAAGTTATTTATTTATTTATTTATTTATTATTTATAATATGAAATTTATTGTCAAATTGGTTTCCATACAACACCCAGTGCTCATCCCAAAAGGTGCCCTCCTCAATACCCATCACTCCTCCCTCCCTCCCTCCCACCCCCCATCAACCCTCAGTTTGTTCTCAGTTTTTAACAGTCTCTTATGCTTTGGCTCTCAGTTTTTAAGAGGAGTCTCAGTTTTTAAGAGTCTCTTATGGTTTGGCTCCCTCCCTCTCTAACTTTTTTTTTTTTCCTCTCCTTCCCCTCCCCCATGGTCTTCTGTTAAGTTTCTCAGGATCCACATAAGAGTGAAAACATATGGTATCTGTCTTTCTCTGTATGACTTATTTCACTTAGCATAACACTCTCCAGTTCCATCTACGTTGCTACAAAGGGCCATATTTCATTCTTTCTCATTGCCACGTAGTATTCCATTGTGTATATAAACCACAATTTCTTCATCCGCTCATCAGTTGATGGACATTTAGGCTCTTTCCATAATTTGGCTATTGTTGAAAGTGCTGCTATAAACATTGGGGTACAAGTGCCCCTATGCATTAGCACACCTGTATCCCTTTGGTAAGTTCCTAGCAGTGCTCTTGCTGGGTCATAGGGTAGATCTATTTTTAATTTTTTGAGGAACGTCCACAATGTTTTCCAGAGTGGCTGCACCAGTTTGCTTTCCCACCAACAGTGCAAGAGGGTTCCCGTTTCTCCACATCCTCTCCAGCATCTATAGTCTCCCGATTTGTTCATTTTAGCCATTCTGACTGGCATGAGGTGGTATCTGAGTATGGTTTTGATTTGTATTTCCCTGACAAGAAGCAACGTATTTATTTATTTTGACACAGGGAGAGAGAGAGAGTGCAAGTGGGGGAGGCTCTGCACTATCAGTGTGGGGCCTGATGCAGGGCTCAAACTCTTAAACTGTAAGATCATGACCTGAGCCAAAGTTGGATGCTTAACCAACTGAGCCACCTGGGCACTCCTAAAGATTTTATTTAACTAATCTCCACACACAACATGGGACTTGAACTCACAACCCTAAGATTAAGAGTCTCATGCTCTACTGACTGAACCAGCCAGGTACCCCTGAAAACTCTTTATATTTTCTAGACGTGAGTCCTTTGTCAGATATGTGATTTGAAAATATTTTCTCTTAGCAGCTTATTTTTTCATCCTCTTAATAAAGGTTTTCATGGGGCACCTGGGTGGCTCAGTCGGTTGAGCGAATGACTTCAGCTCAGGTCACGATCTCGTGGTCCGTGAGTTCAAGCCCCGTGTCGGGCTCTGTGCTGATAGTTCAGAGACTGGAGTTTGTTTCAGATTCTGTGTCTCCCTCTCTCTGACCCTCCCCCGTTCATGCTCTGTCTCTCTCTCTCTCAAAAATAAACGTTAAAAAAAAATAAAAAAAAAACAAAGGTTTTCATGAAGAAAAATTTTAAATTTTGATAAAGTTCAATTCATTGATTTTCCCTTTTATGGATCATGCTTTTGGAATCATGTCCTAAGAACTCATCACAAACCCTAGTTCTAAAATATTTTCACTTATGTTGTCTTCTAAAAGTCTTTTACCTTTTACATGTAAATCTATGATCCATTTTGAGTTGGGTTTTGTTTTGTTTTGTCAACTGTTGTATACCTACATAAACTAGATGATATGGACAAATTCTTAGGAACACACACTTACCAAAACCGACTAAAGAAGAATCAGAAAATCTGAATATACCTAAAATTAGTAGGGAGATTGAAGCAGTAATCAAAAGCTACCCAAAAGAGAGAAGCCTAAGAGTAGATGGCTTCACTAGTGAATTCTACCAAACACATGAATAAAAATTAGCACCAGGGACGGCTGGGTGACTCAGCTGGTTAAACGTCCGACTTCAGCTCAGGTCATGATCTCATGAAACGTGGGATTGAGCCCTGCATCTGGCTTTGCACTGATAGCTCAGAGCCTAGAGCCCGCTTAGGATTCTCTCTCTTTCTCTGCCCCTGCTCTGCTCATGTGTGCATGTTCTCTCTGTCTCTCTATCTCTCTCTCTCAAAATAAATAAACATTAAAAAAGGAAATAATAAAAATACTTAGGAATAAGTTTAACCAAGAAGGCAAAAGATGTGTACACTGAAAATTACAAAACGCTGCTGAAAGGCATTACAAAAAATATAATAAATGGAAAGACATTTTGTATTCATGAAATGGTAAAGTTAATATTAAGATGACATTACTATGCAAAGCAATCTACAGATTCAATGTAACCTCCATCAAAATCCCAATGGCATTTTTACAGAAATAGAAAAACTCCTCCTAAAATTTATATAGAATCTAAAGGGACCCTGAATAGCCAAAATTATCTAAAAAACAAAACAAAACAAAACCAAAAACAAAACCTTTAAAATTAAGTTAGAGGACTCACATTTCCTGATTTCAAAACTTACTAGACAGCCACAGTAATCAAACAGTGAGCCCTGTCCTAAGGATAGACATATGAGCCAAAAGAATAAAACAGAGATCCCAGAAATAAACCCTCATTCATACATATAGTCATTTGATTTTTGACCAAGATGCCAAGACAGTCAGTGAGGGGAAAAGATAGTCTTTTCAACAAACAGTGTTGGGAAACTGAAATTCTGCATTCAAAAGAATGAAGTTCAATCCTTACCTTATATCATACACAAAAATTAATTCAAAATGAATCAAAGACCTAAATATAAGAACAAAAACTATAAGACTCTTAGAAGAAAACAGAGGAAAGTCTTTAAGACTTGGATGGGAGAATGGTTTCTTGCATATGACTAAAAGTATGGGTAACAAAAGAAAAAATAGATAAACTGGACTACATCAAAATTTGAAAGCATTGTGTATCAAAGGATAGTCTCGAGAGTGAAAAGGAAGCCCACAGAATGGGAAAAAATAATTGCAAATCACATACCTGATAAGAGATTAATAGGCAGAATATATAAAGAACTCCTATAATTCAAGAACAAGGACAACAACAAACTGAATAAAAAATGGGCAAAAGCCTTGAGTAGATATTTCTTCAAAGAAGATACACAAATGGCTAATAAAGACATAAAAGAATGTCAACATCAGTAATAATTAGGGAAATGCAAATCAAAACCACAGTGATAACCACTTCACACCCTTTAGGATAACTATGATTAAAAAAACCAAAAAACAAAAAATGGAAATAGCCAGCACTGAAGAAGACTGAACGAACTAGGACCCTTAGGCACTGCTGACAGGAAAGTTAACAGTGCAGCTTCTGTGGAAAACAGTTTGGCAGGTCCTCAAAAACCAAAACATAGACTTACCATATGACTTAACAACTCCACTTCTAGGTATAGACCCAATAGGATTGAAATCAGACTCAAACAGATACTTATGCACCGATATCCAGAGCAATATTATTTACAATAGCCCAAAGTGGAAAACAACCCAAATGTCCACCAACAGATGAATGGATAAACAAAATGCAGTATATACATACAACAGAATATTATTCAGCCATAAAGAGGAATGGAGTTCTGATACATGCTACAACATGGATGAACCTTGAAAACACTATGCTAAGTGAAATAAGCCAGACACAAAAGGACACATATTGTATGATTCCATTTATATAAGGTACCTAGAATAGGCAAATTCTTAGTGACAGAAAGTAGATTAGAGGTTACAAGGGGCTATAGGGATAAATTACTGCGTAATAGTTAAAAGAGTTTCCATTTGGGGTGATGAAAAACTTGGTGATATATAGTGGTGATGGTTGCACACATAAAAATAATTAATACCACTGAATTATACAATTAAAGTGGCAAATTTTATAATATATATTTACCACAATTTAAAAAATTACTAATATATACCACAAACCACTGAATTTTATACTTAAGTGGGTGAGTTGTATGGTATGTGGCTTATATCTCAACAAAGCTGTTTAAAACATTGGTTGGCTATATTTGTTTGGCACTATTTCTGAATACTCTGCTCTGTTCCAATGATCTATTTGTTTATTCCTCCAATACCACACAGTCTGTACCATATAGTATTCTGTAGCTGTATAATAATTTTTGAAATTTGGTAGAGTGGTTCCTCCTACTTTATTCCTCTTTTTCAGAATTGTTTTAGCTATTCTCATTTCTTTCCCTTTTATATAAATTTTAGAATAATCTTGTCTATAGTTAAAAAAATACTACAGTTGCTGAGATTTGATAGAAATTGCATTAAAACTGTGGATCAATTTGGAGATAACTGACATCTTTACTCTGTTGAGTCCTCTAATCTGTGAACATAAAATATCTCTCAATAATTTAGATCTTTGATTTCTTTCACACTGCATTATTTTAAAGTAAATCTCACACATCATATAATTCAATCTGTAAATACTATAGAATATGTCTTAAAGATACAGACTCTCTGTCTCTGTCTCTGTCTCTCTCTCTCTGCCACACCTTCTTCTCCAGGGAATTTAAAAATCAGTGGTCTTGGGGGAAATAAAGCTCATTGTAAGAGTCCCTACTTTCCTTGCCTTTTTTCTTAGCCAGTCCCAGCTGGAGTCTCAGCAGCTCACAGGAGGATTGCTCACCTAGCAAACTTGCAGCTCAGGAGAAAAGAAAAGTGTTTCAACATGAGTGTCCCAATATTTTTATTCATTGTCTAATATCCAGCTTCCATCACCCAGGTCTAGGGTGGAGGTAGTGTTTGCATTAAAAGGAAAGAGGGGGAAATTTCTGGGAGTGAGTGGAGGCCATAGTGGGAGAATGACCCCAGGACTAAGTTAGGGAACCCAGGCCCTGGCTGGTCTGTACAAATGGGCAGGGACAGAGTTGTCACCTTCTCTCTGAGAGGTAGCCCAAACCCCTTTCTTACAAAGCAAGGCCAAGTGGAAGATTCACATGTAGTTGGCTTAAATGAAAGTGCTAAAGAGGGGAAGCAAGTGTACCACAAGCATCTTTGGGTAAATAAATACACGACCACAACATGGCCTGGTCAACACGACCAAGCCATGGCCTTGGTCACGACCAAGGTCAGTCGTGACCTAAATTTTTAATTTGTATGTAGGAAGACAAGTCAGCTGTCTGATCCACTCTAAGAATCTAACAATTTAGAACACTGAAACAGCAAAAGAACCAAGAAATCTGGATTCTAGATAAAGGTCAGCAAGGCCTTTGTACCTCTGATAAACAAACAGCACCCAAACTATTCCTTGTCTCCACTTATAAGGAAAGGCCACAGTTTTGCCAACAAGTGGAGACAGTCCCAGGGGAATCTTTTCGGTGCTGCTCTAGACCTCTGGAAATTACAGTTCTCAAAGTGTGGTCCCCAGACATTAGCATCACTTGGGAACTCGTTACAGATACGGTTTCTGGGGTTCCCAGGACCTCTGGGGTGGAACCCAGCAGGCAGAGCTGAAAGTCTGAGATTGCTGCTCTCAGTCAAGAGTCCTTAACAAAGTGACTTAACTAACTGCCAGGAAATTTCTGCTCCAGCAGATCAGGAAATACATTCTTTAGGGGGTGGCCTCAGGGCACTTTTAGAAACCTGTAAAGAGACTGGCACATAGTTGCAGAGTAAAAACAGGAACTCGAGAATGTCGGAGCATCTGGAGTGGTGAAGGGAGCCTCAGCTGTTCCCCAGGCACTGGCCAGGGGGTCCACTTACTATGCATTTGCTTCTTTCTTTCTGAATTCACTCAGAAATACTCAGTGCTCATTGTGTGTGTACCATTAGATACACACTGGGTTCTGAGGATGTGGTGTGAAGAAGACAGACACACTCCTTGCTCTTGTGGGGATCAGTGTCTGGAGGGAAACAGGAATGGAACCATTGACAAGCGGCAGAGCTGCGGAAGAGCAAGCTCAGGAGACATTGGCCAAGCCTGGAACGTGCTGAACACCTCGAGGTTTCAGGACCAGGGGCAAAGGGTGTTCCAGGCAATGGGGGCAGCAGCATCAGGCCCCAGAAACAAGAGGGTGGGGCTGTCCAAGGACATGCAAGAGTCGTGGAATTCCAGGAATAGAGAAAGGGAAAGGGAAGGACGAGGCAAGGTCTGATGGTCACTTCTTGGGGAGGACAGCTGGTGCAAACAGCATTGTCCTAGGCAGCCCCTTGCTTAGCAACTGAAGTAAATTCTCAGGTCTGTCACCACATAGGCTTTTTACTACATCCTAGTGACATGGACAGAAAAGGTTAAATTATGTAACTCGTTCTACAGATGAGGAAGTGGGGACTCAGAGAGGTAATGTTCCTTTCGAAAAATCACCCCGCTGGCAAGGAGCCAAAGCTCGGACACCAGCCAGATCTCTGGGCTGTTTTCACCGAACTGAGTTTGTTTGAATTGAGTTTGTTTACATTTATTTCTCTTCTTCTGCACGAAGGGTTCTTGCTGATGGCAAGTCAGACAAGGGATGGTAAGGTTTGTGTTGATTGTTAAAGGAGCACATAGCATAGGCAGTGCCCATGCATTCATTAATAACCTACTGCCTGCCCTGCATCGTCTAGCAGTAACCAGGTGCAGCAGACACTTCCTGCACTGTGTCTGAGGCCAGGTCTGGGGTCAGGAGTGTGGATCTAGGTGGGGAGGGGCCTGCACTGTGTCCCAGGCCAGGTCTGGGGGCCAGGAATGTGGATTAGGGTGGAGAGCAAGGGGCATCCTCTCAGGCCAGCCCCCACTGGTCTCGATGCCAGGCTGTCCTGACATGATTAATCTCTCTTCATGAGCTCTTGTTTGCACTGGTGCCTTTGCTCATGAGTTGGAGTTTGACTTCTGCCCTAAATCCTTTCCAGCTTCCAGGGTTAAGACAGTTTTTTTTTGATTAATAGATTTTGTTAGAAATTTTAGCTTTCCAGAACAATCAAGCAGATAATAAAGTTTCCATATACCCCACACCCAGTTTCCCTTATTATTAAGATCTTGAGCTACATTAGTTACAAAAGTGAACCAATACTAATACATATTATTAACTAAAGTCCCTCCTCTCTTCAGCTTTTCCTCAGTGATTCCTTAATATCCTTTTTCTGTTCCAGGATCCTATATCACATTTAGTGATCTCCACAGATCAAGATTTTTTATTTAGGTGCACAAAGGTTCACTTATTTAAGCTTCTGAGAGTTTTGTTCATCTGGCAAATAAAACTTTATGGCATCTATAGCACCAAACCTGAATGCCCTCTGTCCCACAAGGCCTGCTTGCAGGGTTTTACCATAGGAAAGACCTGAACATCTCTTGTCCCTTCTAGTCTCCTGTCCTTTTATGGAGAGAGAAAATAACTTTTTTCTGAACATTTAGAATGTGCTGGCTGCTTTACACATCAGATTCAAGCCTACCTATGAGATGGGTAATATTAGACACATCACATAGATAAAGACTTGAGGCCCCCAGAGTTAAGATGCTTGTGAAGGTCTCACAGATAGCGAGCAGCAAAGGCAGGATAAAACTTGCCCAAATGCCCACATTCTTCCCTGAACCTCTCGAGGGCCTCCTTGCTGTCCTGCACTCATGAGCACACAGCCCCTCGTTTCCCTCTGGCCTTCGTGCCCGGCGATCACCCTCTTGCACCTGGCTGCATGGTGCTATGGTTCCATATTACTCAAAGAATTAAGTACTTGGGAAATCAGTCAAAGTGCAGGTCTTCACATCTAAAAGAGGCTTTGTGATCACAATTACTTCAAAAAGCAATTACATTAAAAAATGTGACATGTAGGGGCACCTGGGTGGCTCAGTCCATTAAGCGTCCGACTTCGGCTTGGGTCATGATCTCATGGTTTGTGGGTTCTAGCCCCGCATCAGGCTCTGTGCTGACAGCTTGGAGCCTGAAGCCTGCTTTGGATTCTGTGTCTCCCTCTCTCTCTCTGCCCCTCCCTCACTTGTGCTCTGTCTCTCTCTATCAAAAATAAACAAATGTAAAAAAATTTGACATGTCATGCTTTAGCAAGAAGTGAAGCATGGTTTTTGACACATGGCAATTTTATGTTAGGATGCTAAGGATGAGGTGCTAAGGATGTCAGTAACTGTTCCTCTAATACAGACTTGCAAAATTTACATAATGACTTTGATTTTGTATTTAATATGACCAGCCCACAATATAATACTCTAGATCATAGACTTTTGGAGTACAAATCCAAAGATAGAAATATCTTTGACCAAATTTTTGGTAAAGTTTTAGTAAATCAATATAATCCAATTATACTCTACAGAGTATTACTCTATAATTATTACTCTGTAGAGTAATCCAATTATTACTCTATAGAGTAATTATACTCTACAATATAGTAAAATACTGTCACATGGTTTAATGAAAGTTTTCATTTCTACCTCATTACCCTGCAATGCAATAGAATCATGTCATACATTACTGCAATAAATTTCACTGCAAAAAATTAAGTACCAAATAAAATATCATGATTGTTTATGGTAGGTTATAGTTGAGCCTGTTATTGAAATAAATTGGGGCTTTAAAATGATACAACTTTCTTCTTTTAGTGTACAGGCTGCTTAAGTTAAATGCAATAGCACAATCTCATGTTGTCTAAAAGGTGTTTGTGCACAAACATTTAAAGAAGACTTAATGGCAATCTTTCTCAAAGTCTTCCAAGAAACTGAAGAGGTAGGAACACTTCCAAACCCATTTTATGAGTCTGTAATTACCCTGATGCCAAAGCCAGACAAAGACAGAATATGAAAAGAAAACTGTAGACCAATAACCCTAATGAATATTGATGTAAAAGTCATCAACAAAATGCTAGTAAACTAAATTAGAGAATCATACACTACATTAGAAGAATTACAAACAATGACCAAGTAGGATTTACCCCTGGGATGCACAACTGGTTCAACAAATGATAATCAACAAATGTGATGCACCATATTAACCAAATAAAGTATAAGAATCACGTGATCATTTCAAGAGATGCCGAAAAAGTATTTGACAAAATTCACTACCCTGTCATGATAAAAAAATCTCAACAAACTAGGGATAGAAGTACCTCCACATGTATAAAGGCCATGTATAAATTTCCACAGCTGGCATGGTACTCAATGGTAAAAACATGAAAGCTTTTCCTCTGACGTCAGGAATGAGACAAGGATTGCCCACTCTGACCACTTCTATTCAACACAGTACTGGGAGTTCTAGCCAGAGTAACTAGGGGGAAAAAAAGGCATACAAACTGGAAAGGAAGTACAATTTTCCCTGCTTGCATTTTATTATCTTATATATAGAAAACCCTAAAGACTCTATTAGAAAAACTGTTAGAATTAATAAATGAATTCAGTGAAGGATGGATATACAAAATAAAGATACAAAAATCACTTGTGTTTTTATACACTAGCAAAAACCATCTGAAAAGAAAAGGAAAACAATTCCACTTAAAATAGTACCAAAAAAAAATACTTAGAAATGAGCCTAAGGAGAGGAAAGACTTGTCTACTAAAAACTACAAAACACTGAATAAAGAAATCAAAGAGACAAAAACAAACGGAAAGACAGCCTGTGTTCATGGACCAGAACACTTAATATTATTGAAATGTTCATACTACCCACAATGTAATCTCTATCAAAATCCAAAAGGCATTTCTTTAGAAATAGAAAAAAAAAAAACAATTGTATAATTCATATGGAAACACAAAAGATCACAAACAGACAAATCAGTCCAGAGAAAGAAGAACAAATCTGGAAGCATCACACTTCCTGATTTTAAACTATATTATGTTATAAAACTATACTACAGTAATTAAAACAATATGGTACTGACATAGAGACAGACATGTAGACCAATGCCGCAGAACAGGGAATCCGGAAATACGCCCATGCGTATAGGGTCAACTGACATTTGACAAGGATGCCAAGAATGTACAATGATGAAAAGATAGTCTCCTTGACAGATGGGGTTGGGAAAACTGGATATCCATACATGAAGGAATGAAACTGGACCTTTATCTTACACCTCACACAAAGGTCAGCTCAAAATGGATTAAAGACTTAGATGTAAGTCCTGAAACTGTAAAGAAGGAAACACAGGGGAAAAGCTTACAGCATTTGTGTTGGCAATGATTTAATGAGTATGACCCAAAAAGAACAAGGCAACAAAAACAAAAATAAGCAAGTCAGATTACATCAAATTAAGAAGCTACTGCTCCGCAAAGGAAACAGGTAACAAGGTGAAAAGGTAACCTATGGAATGGGAGATTTGCAAACCATATATCTGATAAGAAGTTAATCTCCAAAGGAACTCCTACAATCAATAGCAGAAATAACCCAATTAAAAAATGGGCTAAAGACCTGAATAGATGTCTTTCCAAATAAGATATACAAATGGCCAACAGGTAATAAAAAGGTGCCCCACATCACTAATTATCAGAGAAATACAAATCAAAACCACTGTGAGATATCACTTCACACCTGTCAGTGGCTAGTATCAAAAAAACCTAGAAGACAAGTGGAGACGATGCAGAGAAACTGGAACTTGTGTATACTCTTGATGGAAATGCAAAGTTTTGCAGCCATTATGGAAAACAGGATGGAGGTTCCTCAAAAAATTAAAAATAGAACTATCATATGATCTACTAATCCCACTTTTTTTTTATGTTTATTTATTTTTGAATGAGAGAGAGACAGAGTGCAAGTGGAGGAAGGTGAGAGAGATAAGGAGACAGAATCCGAAGCAGGCTCCAGGCTCTGAGCTGTCAACACAGAGCCTGATACAGGACTTGAACTCATGAATTGTGAGTTCATGACCTGAGTCGAAGTTGGATGCTTAACAGACTGAGTCACCTAGGTGCCTTGAGGATTAGCCAATTTTGATTGAAGCTACTGGGAACCACTCATGTGGATGTTAATAACATGCACTGCTGGCCAAAGTAGTTGATGCAGAGAGAGGCATGTGTTTACATCCTGACATTTGAGGCTCAAGTCCTAGAATACTGCTGGAATCATTAAGACTTCCCAGAAATTCCATTTTTCTTCTTCTCTGCTACCATCCCTTTTCCTATCAATCCTGATACCGTCTATTCAAATGATCATAGTCTTTTAGACAGATAAAATAAATTTGCTCAAGGCTACTTTCCTCCCATTGTCAAAATATTTCCCATAAAAATCCTGGCCATGGGCATGAACACTGTGAAACTTAGAATAATCTGGGGGTGAGGTAAAAGGGTTAAAGTTGAGATAAAGAGGGCTAAAAGATCAGGTATGCTAACATGCTTGGACTCTTTTGTTTTAATACCAAGAAAATGCAGTCTAAACCTTTAAGATTCAGATTCAACAAATATTGCATTTATTCCTCTGTCATGTGAACTAAGTTATTTGTCTTCATTCTACATGAGAGAAATGCTGTAGTCTGGAGAGCTTTACCAGGTCACAGTGGTAAACTGCGGCAGAACTGACATACAAACTTGAGTCCTATGTCTTCAAGTCTGACACATATACCTCTGTACTACCAATTTACCCAGCTCTTGTTTTTTTCTTTTTCTGAAGACCTCTCCAGAATTAACTTAAAGACATTGTCCATTTTGAATCTCCTTTTAAAACACAAATGTGAACGAATTTGATTTCTGAAGTAGAAAAGTCCCTTAAAATATGATAAAATGTAGGACTTTATTACCAAGTGTGCAAATAAATTAATCTTGGTTACAACACTAACACTCACTGTGACTTACACTCATCCTAAATTATTCTACTTCGAGGTGTTTAACGTCAAGTAAAATGTATTTTCCCATGTCAGAGAATGTCAAAATATCTCCCTCAACTCAATAAATAAAATATTTTTATCTCAAAGGCTCCTAGTTAATAGTGCAATAAACTATCAGAAAAACTCTCCCATGGATAATTATACCCACTGAAAAAAATGTAGAAGTCAACAATTTGATGGCCCTGGAGAATGACCCAAAGCCAGAAGAAATTAGAGGTGAGAAAAACAGAACACTACTGGAGGAGTTTCCTGTCCTTCTAGCTTTTTGCCTTAAGGCAGGGTCCAAGAGCTCACTAAAACTCAGGTAGGAACCTGCGGTCACAGTCTCATTGTCAGGAGAATCAGAAAACAGGATTCAGGGTGATCATAAAAGCAGGAGTGAGGAAGACAATCCCAGAAAAGAGACAATTGAGAGGGAACAGCTACAAATAATTTCTGGGTGGAACTCTGCCCAAATCTTTGGCTGACTCCTGAACTCTGGAGGCATGGGAAAGATTAAGAAGTCTCGCTAGGGCTAAAAAACTGAACAGGAATGTGAAGTTCTAATTCAGTAAACTTAATTTCTTGCAAAAAAAAAAAAACCATACTACTCTACAGAGAAACAGATTATAGAGACTCTACAATTTATCATTCGACAAGCAATATACAATCCAAATTTATTATACACATGAAGAAAAGGAAAATATGACTGGTTCTCAAGAGAAAAGTGAGTCAATTAGTGAAACCAACACTTAGATGATCCAGATGTCAGAATCAGCAAATAAGTTATTGTGATAATGCTCAAAAATATACAGGAAAACACGTTTCTAATGAATGAAGAAATAAGAAATGGCAAAGAAATGGAAATTCTAACAAAGAATCAAATGGATATTCTAGAACTGAAAAGTATAGTATGTTTAATAAAAAATATTCACTGGATGGGCTTATAGCACATTGGGGATATCAGAGGAGAGAGTCAGTGAATTTGTTTTTCTTGTTTGTTTGTTTTGTTTTTTTTTAATATTTCTTTATTTTTGAGTGAGAGAGAGACAGAGTGCAAGCAGGGGAGGGGCAGAGAGAGAGGGAGACATAGAATCTGAGGCAGGTTCCAGACTCTGAACTGTCAGCACAGAGCCCAACGCAGGGCCTGAACTTGTGAACCGTGAGATCATGACCTGAGCTGAAGTATGACACTTAACCGACTGAGCCACCCAGGTGCCCCAAGAGTCAGTGAATTTGAATATAGACCAAAGAAATGATCCAATCTGAAAAAGAGATTTTAAAATGTTGGAAAATAATAAACAGCACCTTAGTGACTTGTGGGACAATATCAAATGGTTTAACATTTGATATTTAACATGAGAGAGTAAATGGGGCAGAAATAAATCTTAAGAAATAACAGCCAAAAATTTCACAAATTTGGTACAGATTCAAGGTTATCAGTGATCTCCAAGCAGTATAAATAGAAACATAATTAGACAGACCTTAGTTGAATGACAGTTGACTGATCATTATGAGGACAGAAATGTGTTAAGACTATGAATTCTTTGGCTCAGGTCATGATCTCACGGTTCGTGAGTTCAAACCCCATGTTGAGCTCTGTGCTGACATCTCAGAGCCTGGGGCCTGCTTTGGATTCTGCCTCCTTCTCTCTCTGCCTCCCCCTCCCCCCCCTACCCCCCCCCTCTCTCTCTCTCCTTCAAAAATAACCATTAAATGGCACAAAAACAGACACATAGACCAATGGAATAGAATAGAAACCCCAGAACTAGACCCACAAACGTATGGCCAACTAATCTTTGACAAAGCAGGAAAGAATATCCAATGGAAAAAAGACAGTCTCTTTAACAAATGGTGCTGGGAGAACTGGACAGCAACATGCAGAAGATTGAAACTAGACCACTTTCTCACACCATTCACAAAAATAAACTCAAAATGGATAAAGGACCTGAATGTGAGACAGGAAACCATCAAAACCCTAGAGGAGAAAGCAGGAAAAGACCTCTCTGACCTCAGCCATAGCAATTTCTTACTTGACACATCCCCAAAGGCAAGGGAATTAAACGCAAAAATGAACTACTGGGACCTTGTGAAGATAAAAAGCTTCTGCACAGCAAAGGAAACAACCAACGAAACTAAAAGGCAACGAACGGAATGGGAAAAGATATTTGCAAATGACATATCGGACAAAGGGCTAGTATCCAAGATCTATAAAGAGCTCACCAAACTCCACACCCGAAGAACAAATAACCCAGTGAAGAAATGGGCAGAAAACATGAATAGACACTTCTCTAAAGAAGACATCCGGATGGCCAACAGGCACATGAAAAGATGCTCAACGTCGCTCCTCATCAGGGAAATACAAATTAAAACCACACTCAGATATCACCTCACACCAGTCAGAGTGGCCAAAATGAACAAATCAGGAGACTATAGATGCTGGAGAGGATGTGGAGAAATGGGAACCCTCTTGCACTGTTGATGGGAATGCAAATTGGTGCAGCCACTCTGGAAAACATTGTGGACGTTCCTCAAAAAATTAAAAATAGATCTACCCTATGACCCAGAAATAGCACTGCTAGGAATTTACCCAAGGGATACAGGAGTACTGATGCAGAGGGGCACTTGTACCCCTATGTTTATAGCAGCACTCTCAACAATAGCCAAATTATGGAAAGAGCCCAAATGTCCATCAACTGATGAATGGATAAAGAAATTGTGGTTTAGGCAGCCCAAGATGGCCGACTTCGAGGATCGGGTGTCGGATGAGGAGAAGGTACGCATAGCTGCTAAATTCATCACTCATGCACCCCCAGGGGAATTTAATGAAGTGTTCAATGATGTCCGGCTACTACTTAACAATGACAATCTCCTCAGGGAAGGGGCAGCACATGCATTTGCCCAGTATAACATGGATCAGTTCACGCCTGTGAAGATAGAAGGATATGAAGATCAGGTCTTAATTACAGAACATGGTGACCTGGGTAATAGCAGATTTTTA